>NW_026858003.1:0-14825 GCF_026571515.1 Ruditapes philippinarum
AAAGAGAAAAAGAAAAAACACCGAATAATGGCATCATCTTACATACATGTACTCATTACAGTGTCGAACTGACAGAGTTTAGCCGGCCAGTAGGAATTTGTCATGTGTGCAAAATATATTTCTCGTTTCTTAACGCCTAAACTTAAGTGGTAAAATACAGGTATATATACATTGGTTATCTTGTTTCAGAAACATTTTAAAATCAACAAATTATATGTCTACAGAAATACGTCGATAAAATTCAATCGCAGTATAACTAATTATTTGAAAGGTGAACATACTTGACCATAATATGTTAATTTATTCGAAAACTCTATTTTCTTACATGTAATTTTAGTCTAGAACAGGTGAGAAAATATCTATGATTGCATTACTATAAAAATTATAGGACTGCACTAAGAAGCAAGAGGCAGTGTTACTGCTTTTACACTGATCTTTCTTGTTAAACGCTTGTTGTCCTAAACAAAATTAATTGAAATCAAATTTCAGATAGACCTGCTAGACAAACTTTCTCCTGATGTTAAACTAAAACCAATTTTAAACGTGTACTTGAATCAATACACTTTTTATTTCTTGATAGTGTGCACCTATGCTTTTATTATTTACAAAAAAATGAGATATAAATACCATATGAAAAGGACAAATGATATCCTTAACTAACCAATTTCGTAATGTTGCCAAGTGTCCAAAATACCAATCTTCAATTTATATTTCTTGTCATTTTTGAAGCGTTTTATTTTCATACTGTGGCATCTTGTCAATATTTTGTAATTGAATTTCTTGCTCAAATATAGAAATTATAAAATCGTTGGATATTTTACCAGATGAAAGAGTAATTGCATATCTGATTTGAAAAAAAGTATAATGTTGGTATCAGGAAATAAACGATGATTAAAAAACAGCTCCACACTTGATAAAAAATATGTTTTGGAAAACCTGTATATTATAAAAAGTTTTATAACTTATTTTTTTTTTCATGTCGTTGTTGATAGGAGATGCTTTTAAACAGCTTTACATTTACTATGTAAATGTCAAAAGTTTTCTGAAAATAACTTCTTTTGAAAACAACTTCTTATTAATCATTAATGTATTTTTTAAAAAAGGACCCCAAAAAGTACATTCGACCTATGAAGATACATAATGCATTTACATTAAAATCTATAACGAAATTGTTAAGTTACGTCACTCGTTCATACACACAAAATCAACCACAAATATCCTCTGCACTGGCATGATAGGCTTTATTGTTAAATTATTATTCATATAATTATATTTTTTATACCCTATAATAATCTAAAAGTCTGGAAACAAAGTGATTCCTCGGAAGCATTAATCACAACAAAATTACATGAAAATTGCAAAATCGGTTTGATTGAGTCTGCACATGAGGAAAAAAAATAGGTGCAACATCCTCACGACCCCTAGCACCGACTTGAGCGGTACTCAATTCTCAACACTAAATAGTGCTGGCATCAATGATCCCGAAGGACCAGAAAAATATAACAGCACTGAAGTGAAGTACGGGGCAATTTTTACAGCTGAAATACAGCACTTAACACCTGCTGTTGTGAAGTATAAAAATCTGGAAACAAAATGATCCCTCAAAATCATTAATCTCAACAGAATTAAATGAAAATTGCAGACTAAGCAGCCTCGAGAAAAATAGCTTTACATTGTCAAATTCACAGTATTAATGGTAACGATAAAATACATTGTTTGACATTGACTCCATCAATGACAAAAATAACACAGTATGGCATCCCATATTAATTAGTAAAAACATAATTGTTCTAAGGGCTTCGGGATTTAATTGGCACAGCAGACAACTTTTTAATGAATTTGGTCTCAGGATATTAACGTTAACAAAACCCACATGGTCCTATTTTGTTTAGTGTTATTTGTTTACAATGGATAATGTGTCTGTAGGAAATGGTTTTAAACATATTACATGCAGTGTCGAAAGGTTCTCGTTAAAACAACACATACATCTTCCGTAAGAGAAGGTTACATAAAAATAAAAAATGTCTAAGTTGAGGGTATCATTGACGTCTTAAATGTTACCATTCTATATATATCCGATGTTTAGATTACTTGATAAGCCTGTGTTTTATAATCCGGTTATGTATTGATAGTAAATACATCCAAATCTTGATTAAGATTTACTTTTGTAGGTGATTCCTATAGAGCTTCTTACATCTAATTAGATTGCGCTACTTGCACTGGATACGGAATTTACATTGGAGTGACAATATTGTGTTTGTCTTCTATTAATCTTAACAATATACAATGCTTTTTCGGACGCTTAAATTGAAATAACGATTTTATTTTGCCAACAAGTAAAGTTGTTGTTGTGAGAGCAACTGTTTAATATATTCTTAAATTTAATTTCAATAGTCTTAAACAATTATTGAAAATTAGTTGATGTGGAGTGGTAACATTTGCAAAGTATGATAATTATATTCAATAACATTGATTGAATAGTGATGGTATAAATAACGATACATAACACATGTTTATATTTTAATTGCAAATAAGAAACGTGGATAAACTTTTACTATGGACCAAATCATTTAACATTAATTTGATTTTCTTACTGCACTAGATTTATTCTGTTTAATATCTTCTTCAACTATTGATGACTTTTTGTAAGTTTTTGATCGTGTTTTATAACCGTACTTTAGATTTATATGTACGTGAATGTTGACTACTTCAGTGGCCAAAATGTAATTGAGTTATTCGATTACAAGGAACGTATTTTTATTTTCATTCTTTTCAACGTTAAACAACTTGAGTGACAGTTTTAAGCAATAGAGGAAAAGCCATTTCTCACAATCTCCGCACATCTGTGTATATTAAATGTAATGATTGTAAATCTATCTGGACATTAAATTGATGTTAAGGTAGTACACCCCTAATGCATTGTCTCCACTTTGAAGAGTATTCAAATAGGCTAAAATCACTGTAAAGTGTATTGAAACTGAGGGGGCGTGGGTTCAAACCCCAGAAGGGGCAATTTTTTTTCTTTCCTTTTTTTCTTTTTAACATTTTTTATTAATCTCTCAGACCCCCTATGGAAGAAAAAAGTGTTTTATTTTAATTATATAATTATTGTAGGTATTTATTTACTAAATAAGCCAAATTTAATAGCAAATATGATACCAGATATTTTCAAAGTTTAATAAAATAAAAACTAAACGGTAAAAGTATTTTATATTTTGCAAGACCAACCAATATACATTAAAGAAAATTTAGGCAAACTTTGAAAATAGCCCCTAATTTTGGAAAATGTTAGGGATATTTTAAATAAGGCTTTTTAAATAGGGAAATGGTCAAATTAGTGTTTTAAGTGGGTGGGGTAGGGTTACATTTTTATACATATTAAAAACATTTCGTTTAAAAACAATCATTTTGCTTGTTTAATTTGTTACCTAAATGTCATTATTTATTTCTTAACAATGAGCAAAAGGAATACATTTTTCATAATGATGATATTATAGATTATTTAGAGTTTCCTCATTTCTGAAAAAAATCCCTTCTAATGGCAAAGTTTTAGTTAATAAAAATGTCCATAACTCATTAACCACACGGTAAATTTTGTTTAAATTTTGCATACAGGTGACATTTAAGGCATATAACTGTCCTATGTTGTCAAATTTACAATTCCTTATAGTGCCCATTAGGGGTGTACTACCTTAATTAATTAAAGACCTTGTCGTTTCGATGTAATGCTTTCCGTCGGTTGATAACGCAATGCAAATCCACAGGTCAACCATCATGATTCCATTCTTTGATTAATTTTCTTCATAATAACCAAGCGCTCTTATTCGTAATATACATGTTAACATAAGTTTTAGAAGTTATTATTTTTGTATGTTTTCTCTGTTTTTCCTGACCTGATTGTTATAGATCCATATTTCTCCTATTTCTGTCTTCAAACGAAATTTTAGATTAGCTTGTCGAATTTTGCTCGTCTTTAATACTCATGTTTTATAGATGATTGTATCATTACACTTTGCTTTTAAAGACTATGATTCCATTGACGATCTTTACCAGTTAGAAAGCAAATTTATTTGTTTAATATCAACTCCTTAAGATGACTTAAAATATCAATATCGTTTAACAATTATACAATTACAGATGAAGTAATTTACCATCCTTTCCTTTTGTTTAAATATTCGTTTTGAATTAACTGTAGCATTAAGTTTCTTCTAAATGTTGGATCGTGTTTTTACCTCACTTCAACATCTAGGTTACTTTAAATTTCAACTTCTTTAGTGGCCCAAAACGTTTTTATTGCAATTGGTTTTGCTTTTAATATCAATGATTATTGTCAAGTAATAAAGAAAACAATAAAACGCTCGCTTCCTTCACGTCCGTATTTAGGAAATGTACTAGTTAAGCTATCTGGCCTTAAATTGATTTCTGCAGGAAATTAATAAAAGCCTATACCGTTTCGAAGAAATCTTATCTACTGGGCTTAATGCAATAGTATCAATAAAGAAAACACAGGTTACCCTTCAATATTTCTTTCCTTGATTTAGTCTGTAACATGATAGCTGAGGGCGTTATTGGTAATGTTAAAGCCTTCTATGTCTTTTCTTCTTTCATTGACTTTGAGAGATATTGTTTCGCATTTATTACATCTTGAAATGATTAAGAGCGATTTTACCTACACCTATATTTCCCTTTCTAATATTCACAGTTATCTACTTCACAATATTACTGTCGATAAAGTCTGGTTGTTAAAATTAATAATATGTAGATTGGCTTAAATAGTAAAAACGCACCGCCTTCTTAGAAAGGAATGATTACAAACATTTTCTAATTTACTTTATTGTTGTCCACTTGGCTAACACATTATACATGCCTTTGATGTAATTGTAGTCTTGTAAGAAATAAATTGAATGTCATTTTAAGAGGACAGGCGTTACTAGACATAATTTATATATTATTTCTAATAAAGTATTATAAATTATATACGGCTATTAAACTAATGTTTTTAATAAAACCGAATTGACCTTTACGTTATCGCATCACGAAGAAATTCAAAGATTTATGAATGTAACTTTTCAAATCTTAAACCGTACTTAATTAGATGTTATGTTATGTTTTAGATTGTTAAATTACTTATATTTCTTTGGAATGTCTTGTACAAAACTGTTTATTACAAAATAGAACTGTAGGACGCAATGCGTGTAAATAATTTACAACATACAGTAAAACGTTGCCTATGGATACATTTGACACACCTTGTTTATACTTTACATCACGAGCGTGGGCGCATAATGTCTTTCTATTGATTTAATAATAATAATAATAATAATGTTAAAATATGAAATAAAGTATATCTTTTAAGAATATATGAAGTAGATTGTGCAAATATGATACATAACTACGCTATCAACTTTTGTCAAATCAAATGAAATCCCTTGAAATTAAACGAATAGTGTCGTAAGTTTTCAAAAAAGGGTGTCTCCAATGAAAATGCAGGTCGATCATTCTGTTATATTATATTTTATTTACGTTCAATATTCATGTGTGTTCAATAGAAGATACATTTTATGTAACAACTCTTTCAAGCATAGATTTAAATATTTCTTTATGCATTTCACAACAATTTTTCATTAGATTTGGATTGATATCCTTTGAAACATTTTAAAATGTATTAATATCTAGATAAAAATAAAGCAATTTGAAATTTGAGGAATGTTTATGAAAATCACCAAACTATCTTTGTATCGGATGAAACATTGTTGAAATTCTTTTAAGTCATCTTAGAGCAGTATTGATTCAATCTTTTATTGTTCAAATATTATACAATATACACATTAGAGATATCATCACATGAACGAATGTTAGTAATTTTAAAACAATATATTAAATATACTGACGGAAAGAAATCATTCAATAATTAACTATGAAACACTTTGTTTTAAATAATGTTAAATTAATTCATAAGGTCTGACAATCGATTAGGATTAGAAATATTGTTGTTTCTTTGAAAGCTTGTTTGTCTCTGATACAGAAATTACATACAGAACAATGTATATACAATACATTTATAACAAAGTCTATTTTCATTTCAATTTCTTCATTTTCCTTCACAATAAAACAATTTAAACTTACAAATAATAGAATTATAATTGAAATGGAAAATCATACGTATCTATATTAATAAGTTCTTTCATCAATATAAATGTAACATTCATAAATTGTTGTTTGTGGAAATAAAGCTATGTTTCTACAAAAATTGCTATTGATTATTCATTTATTTAGCAAAACCATTTGTAAAAGATAGCGACCTGGGGCAAGATAATTTGAATTAATGTTCCGGAAAGCCCTTTGAACAATTTGCACAAATTATTCCTCGTTTCTGGCCGCAAGTGAAGACTGTAATTTCTTAACGCTGATAAATTGAACAATTAGAGTGTTATTTCCATCAAATTAGTTTACATAAAACAGCGATAAGGCAAGATGAATATTATAACTATGTCTTCTTACAAACAATTTATTAGTTTAATAGGAATAATTCGATAGGTAATAGATGGCCAAACTTCCTTGATTTACTCCGTACACCAGCCCTTTGACTTTTGAAATGTTCAAATCAATACAGAGCAATACTGCTCTGTATAACGCAGTGATGTGTATGTAATGAGTGTTTCCTCATTAACTTTCTGATTGTCAAGTATAATGAAAAGATGAACATTGAAGAAATTTAATCTAATTTTATCAATTCATTTGACAAGTCAGTTATGTATGATAAGTTTAAATAAGTTATAGGTCAATGCAGAATAAGTAGTTAATAAGGATTGAGATTTTGGAGTGTCATTTAGATAATAATCATTATAATAACAAAATATTCGATTTAATATTGCTAATTTTTTGTTTTAATTTTCTGATAAACATAATATCGTCTAAAAGCAAATATTCAAGGTTAAAGCCGTCTGGGTAAGAGTTTGGCGAAATAACTTGTCTGTTTTAATCATCATCGTATGGAGAAATGATTCCACATTCTAAATAATATAGTCCCTATGCGGCTATGTCGATTTCTATCTTAAAACGATACTCATTTTTTACTTAATGTATATTTTCGTTCTTGCCTTTTAAAGATAACAACATTTAAATTACTTTTCTATGAAAAGTTTCGATATCGAACTATCATTAATTAAAATAATTAAATATCAATTTAAAACCGCAAATCTGAATACAGTGTTTGTTATAACATTTAGCTTTATAAAAAATAAATGTTGATTTATTTCTACCCACTGAAAAAAAGTTTTGATCATATTAATTCTCCAAACTGTTTTAATTCATTTTATATGTAAGGTTTAAATGAATATAGAATGTGTTTGAAAACAAAAATTACATTTTCCTCTAAGCTGTACATCAGTTATCTCAAAATTAGATCAGTTTTCATTGATTAAAGTTCTGCTTTCGGAATTTCTCTTTAATTGTTTTGATGGTATAAAAATATTCTCATCATCATTGAAAAAATACATTGGGAAAAACATTCGTCCACAATTTTGTTTAATGACTGTCCCTGTTTTGTATGATTTCAGTTTAAAAATGTCCTGATAATCATGTCAGCCTTATTATACGAGACTGTGTAAACGGTTATACCCCAGATAATGTTTATTCTGATATAAATACATCCTCAAATCTTAACATGGCTTTCCAAATAGAGTATCGTAAAAAATGTAAACTTGCTGCTTTTATTATGTGCTTTTTTATATTTTTGTATGCTTTATTTTTTCTTTTCAACGAGAATACGATATATATACTAGGTCGAGTATGCTTATGAAACTGTCAAAATTGTGATTGCATTTTTAAGGATGTTGTGTATCAGTCCCTTCTTAAATGTGTTCTTTTAAAAATGAGTCTCCTGGTCTATATTGCATTAGTTCATAACAAAAGTGTTTTCTTTTCTTTGAAACAAACCAATATGGTATGAATTTAGTCTCAATACAGCAAATATGTTATGTATATGTCAAATAGTTGATGTCAAAACATTTGAAATGCATGATACGTTTGCAACGTATATCTAACTATTTTTCTCTTTCCTTCCGTGTTTTTGTTTTGTTATTTTTGTTGCTGTAGTTTTGCCTTTTTTTGTTCGTTTGTTTGTTTGCTTTATTTTTGTTATTGTTTATAATGAATAATGTGCTGGCACGAAACGGCTCTAGAGACAAAAACAACAAAATATACTATATTGAAAGAATCACATTAAGTGCCATTCAAACATCTTTCATAAGCAAAGGTTTTTTAATCTTAATTTAAAAACACATACACAAATTTTATATTATAATTCTATATGTTGTTAAAAAGACATTTGCTAAGATATTGTCATCATTAAAAGTATTTCGAAAATAAGATTAAATATCATCATTTTATACATAACATATAACATTGTCAATAAAATTGTTTTCTCCGACATGAAAGTGTGCTAGATATATAGGATAAAGGATATGAGTATCTTCATCAAATAGAAAATATTATTTAAATACAGTCTGTTCGTCTAATAGGAAAAATAGTTTTTGTTGAGGATAATATTTATTATTGAAAATGTATACCATTTTATAGTAAATTTAAAACACTAAGATTACCTTTTCTTGTTATTGTTTGAGTTCTTTATAAAGGAAAACAGCAAAACCAACATCATTATATCTTAGCCATAAAAACATTGAAGTGTTGTTTGATAATTTGTCAAAATAGAACGATCATTTATGCACATAAAGTTAAAGGTATAACACATTATGATGTTTCAAATATGTTCTGCTTTTATGCTACTGAGTATTTTATCAACAGCATCATGTAATTTAATAATTTTGTTATCGTTATTTGTATAACATTTTGAAAACCATTGCGTAATTTACATCTATTCTTCAAAGAAAGAAATAAATAATCTATAGTATATTGACGTTCACATTTTTAATTGTTGATCCAACTGGATTGTTTTAGAGAAGTGAACGTATAATTGATACATTTTATTTTAAAACAAGTTAAATGTTCATGCTGCACATCAAAGACCTCGCCAAATGATGTGAACAGTCAATCAGCATTGAAAATCGGTCCTATTACAGTTAAATATCCGAGGCACAAATCAAGTTTTCTTCATGTTCTTGGTATGTGCTCGTTGTTTAATAATTAAGTTGCATATTTTTGTGAAAAAGTAGAACCTAATGCATAAATTCACATGTCTGAAATTCTGAAATGTTTGTTTGTTGCGACCAAGATTGAAACGTCTGGTCGAAACAAAATATATTAGATAACAAGTTGAAATGATTGGTATACTTAAAATAAATTCAAGAGCAATTGAAGTGAGTGATATTGCCTCGGTAAGATTTAGAACAATCGACTATAGACTGGCTCATTAGAACGTTATATATTATGTAGATAAAATAAAATAATAATAAAAAGAATGTGATATTCAAACACGGAACTATCACTTCAGTTAAACGTTTATACTAATCCCTTAAAGCTCTGTGACATTTTGTACATCAGAAAAGCTAATTTTTAGAAAACTTGAAAACAGTGTGATTGTGTTTAAACAAAAGAAATACATAAAATTAAGTCTAACATTTTTCCCATTGCTGTATGGACAAATTTATATCTACTAGACGCAGCGTGCACGCGGCGTCTAATTACATCTACACTCATGTCTATAAATATCTACAACAAAGTAGATCCATACTTGATTTAACTTGTTTTAGTCTGCAAATATTATTGGAGACAATATGGGAGCTTGAATTAAATTTTACTGTCATTGTTTGTTTTGTCTCTGTTATTCCCTTATAATCTAATTCTTGTAATAATTAATCTGTCAAAAATGTGAAAAGACGATGGAAAACATTTAATAAATCACAATGCTACAAATGATTATTACTCACTGTTGTGTAATTGTCACGGGATTAAGTTTATATTGGACTGAGTGTGATATATATTAAAACGTTGCTTATTTTGCTAAGTGTATGTTTTATTCCGTTTTTGTATCATACCCTATGTGCACTAAATAATAGAGATATTTTTCTCTCCTTCCAGATGTAATCATGCGAATATAAAGCAACCTGACTTTACAGGTTTTAAAACATTTGCATATTGTTATTATATTTGACTGTTAATAATATTTAGAAATAAACATTTTCTCATTAAAAGAGGATAATGGAATTCAGTAAAAATAAACAAGTCTAATTCTGTGTTCCATCTTCAATATATGAAACTGACATCATGTATGTGTCAAAGTATATTCAAATATTCTTATGCGCAATTTTCAATCAACTTTCATGTTCATAAAAGAAACCAACAGCTTCAAGAGTTTGAATATTTAATGCATCACTTGCATCAATAATAAAACAACCACCACTATTAACAACAACAACAACAACAAAAACAACAACAACATCAATATACTTGTCAAGATGTTATACATAAGAGCTTCCTTTACCAATTTTCTTTTCACCTCATGTATAAACGATTGTTATAACATATTGTCATTTATCACTTATATACATTTATCTAAAGTAGACAATAACGCCAGGAAAAAAAAACACCCCAAAATAAGCTTGTTGGCAAATCTATTTAATCAACTATACAATCAACTCCTACATTTACTATTTTATAGTCATTTTGTATCACTAGGATCACGACATATAATGTTATATATCAAGTGGTAATGAGCAAAGAAAGGGCAAACAAACGACGATAGATGATGTTGTGACATTCACTAATTTGAAAATATCAGCGATGATGTAGCCCATTAAGCATTCATTAAGCTACAAAGATCGCTATTCACAATCAAGACTTATTGATCATGAGAAAGGTCACTTTAATAAGGCTTATATATTAATGCGCTTTGTATAGAGGGAAAAAATAAGATAGCCAATAAGGCACTATAAGGAAAGATGTACCAATGTGCAACGTAGAGTATAAAGTGATATAATAGCTTTGCGTATACATGTATATGGTAGACTCCATAGAAGACATATTGGTATAAATTAAGAGCTGACGAGTGATTGCATTGTCGAAATGTCTCGAGAATATATATGGCTTTGTCTGTACTGTATTGTTTTCTGGAATATAATAAAGTTGACCAAAGGTAAGGAATTTGCACTTCTTTAATAAACATTCGTTTTATATTGATTGATTGTTTGCAATTGCATTGACGTGGTAACTTCAACGCAAGAGGTCGAATGTGGTATATGGTTTTAAGAATAATTGTTAAATATCGAGAACTAAATATCTCTTTTTGGGGAAAAACAATATGAAGAATTTGTCTCACGTACATGAAATATCAAATCATGTATCAAAGGCGACATATTTTGAATTACACTGTTAACATTTAATAGATCTTTGGTAAAATAATTCATGACAAAAATAAACTTACTGTTGACTATAGAGAAAGTATTTAAGGTATTAAAAAAGTAATTAAATAGATATGAACATTAAATTATGACAAAGTTTTCCATCTAAACGCCAGTCGTGTTTGTGTCACAAAAGGTCGAAAGTTTAACTGTCATAAACATTTAATGATTTAAAACTCTTTGGACTGAAATTCATAAGTGATAATGTATTTTTCCGTATTACGTATTTAGAAAGTGTTTAGAGCTCTTAAATAGTTTTTTTTTGCATTATTTTACTTAATGTAATTAATGTATTTTTCTTGCTGAAAAAGTATTTGAGGTATCAACTTGAAACTCCAAGAAATGGATAGATCTTATCCCAGTGTCTTATACCTATAATTCTCATTTATATTTTTTTAATCCTCGCTTTTTTATATATGTTTTTGTTCTTTAAGTCACTATTTAGTCATATTTTATTTTGTCTACAGCATATTTGTAATTCAGAATCATGTATCAACAACTGTATGTAAATTTAATGTTTAAGATTTTTGTATCTTTACAATTGATGACTCCTAGATTATTTTCTGAAAGGTCTTTAATTCATTTTTAGATGCATATCAGCTATTTTGCTAAAGCAAGCATACTTTTAGTTAACATATTCAGTTATATCGTTTCATAGTCTAATTGATTAAACTAAACTTGGTAGGATGAGTATAAATTTGCATCCTTGCGTTACACTTGAATTCTTATATCAACATACGTTAAATGAAAGACTAAATGAAATAACATCAAAATATTATTTTCATATTATTTTATTTTGAATGATATTTGTTTGCTTGACATTTTGTCAGTTTGCTTGCTCTGCTTTATAATAATACTCTTAGGCACATAATACAAGAAGCTTCAATCTTTTGCTTTATCGGTATGATGAAATATGATTCACAAGTAATTCCGTTTACAAGTGCGTCAACTGTTTTGCACTTATATGCTTCTCATTGTCGCCGCCATTTTAGTTATTCTGTTGGTCTGTACATCTGTCTGGGCACACATTCAATGGTTTATATCCTTAATTGTGTACATAATCGTAGGTAAAGGTAGAAAGAAACCACATAAACCGCCGAGTGGTAAATGCAATAAATAGATCTAAGTAAAGCTTTACATTCAAAAAGTGGGTATGTCCGTCGTCCGGGCAAAACTCCAATGGTCTATGAGCTTCGTTCCTTCCATAATCTAAGTTAAAAAAAAGAAGTGGTAATTTTACCGGTTTATGTGGAAAAGTGCCAGATTAGATAAAAACACATGAACCCCAAATGTTAGCACGTCTGCTGTTTGTCCGTGCTTTTGCCGGTCCGTCACACACTCGTTCAGAAAACCATTAAAAGAAAAGGAAGATTTTCCTTTAAATTTCAATCGCAATAGGGAGTGAAAGACAGTGCAGTGTCCAAGAATTATGCATTTACATTTATAACAAGAGAGAAGAAGTGAATTGCTCATGAATTATAATGCTTCCCGGATTTAATTTTGTATAATTATCTTTCATACAATGCTTATTTGATTTAAATTTGGCTTATATAGCCTTTTTACCGTCTTCTAATTTTGGATATATTAAATCTTTGATCATGGTCAATGTCACTGACGCTTAAACTAGATTATTTACACTGATAGTTTTCATAATTTGGTAGGTAGATGTTAGTATTTCGTCTCAAGGGAAGACATTATAAAATAAATCGTATTTGGTAATGATGATTAATTGACTTAAGCGGTCAAATAAGACATCATTGCAAACAATAGAGTCTATCTTGAAACAGATTGCATTGAAGCAATTTGGCTGCTTAATAGTTTGAAAAAAAGGAAAAGCTCCTTATATTTAAGCAGATTTGTTACGGTTTTGATTAAAAGCATTGACATTATTTTAATGCATTTAAATAGTGATTTATTAAAATGATTATTATCATTAAGTCGGAGGTTAAGACTAATATCAATAATCCGAAACACATAAATTGTTACACCATTCTGTTTCATGCTAGCGGTAACACTTATTTAGATCCAAACCATTGTTGTATCATTTCGCATGTTAAAGGTAACTTGGACAGTTTTCTAGATACTGCCAATTGTCAGATCAAATTAAAATGTGTTTTGCTGAATCATTGTTTAATTATGTTTCATTAGATAATCTACACTGAAAGTACTGGAAAGCAGGAATTATAGAGAAAGGATAAATACATTGTTAAAAGCTTTATCGACAAATATTTCAAAAATAGTGAATGATCAAGATTGTGCTGTGTGAGATAAGATGAACAAGGTGTGCGTTTTGTGTTCATTTAAAATTTGACCATTTTGCATATGCATTCCAGATATGCGTCATATGATTTTGACCTTTATAAAATTATCATGTAAGTGATGCAAATTAGAAGGTGGTAATAATGATGGTTTTCTGTGACTGCGCTTGTTATGTAACAGTCATCTTTATTTAGTATTCAATGCAACTGTTAAGCGTGAAGACTTCTTTGAGTAACAATACGCTAGTCATATCATGACAGAGCATCATCAAATTTCTCAGCATAAAAACTAGTGTACAAAAAATTCTAATGGCGGTCAAAAAGAAATAGTGCCCTATTTTAAAATGTTCTTATGCGAATAAAATGCCTTCGCAAGATTCATATTAGCAAGTAAATAAATGAATGAAATAAAAATATTTTAAATACTTGAATTTAATTAAATTAAACTTTTAGGCCTTAAAACTGGTGCATGAAAACAAAATAAATCTCAAAGCCGTCACATTGAAAAAGTGCCTTGTTTTGAAATGTTCTTACGCGAATGATACTTGAATTATAACACATGCAATTTGTATTTAGTACAAGTCAAAATGGTAATAAAGAATTATGGATTATTTCTTAATTCCTTTGAAATTGTAATTGCCGGTGAATCGCGTGTTTTAATTTCAGAAATTGGCATTTTTTGAAATACTTACCGATTTTAAACTACGTTTACTTAAACCAGCTGACTAGGTTTTAGCCATTTAAGAGTTTTAGTTCAACATTCTTTAAAGTAGTTTATATATTGATCAGATAATTCAATTGCAATATAGACAATTTAATAAATACTCATTTTTACTATGTTTGTAAAGGAAAAGAAATAATAGTGTAAGAACTAGCATATAACAACAAGTTGAAAAATATATGTGTTATTAGTGAGATAGCGTGCTATTCTTTGAGATAGTCCGGTATTGTGATTAATAAGGGAACTGTTCTTTTCATATGAACATCTACTGTCTAAAAACAGATTGCTTTAGGGCAATACATCACAATTAGATACTATATGTCTTAAATGTCGTTAAAGATGGTTGAAGCAGCCGACAGAAAGTGTCTGGAATTGGTCTGACCATATCAAATATTCAGGACGTCTGTCAAGGTAATAAAGAAATGTATCGCCTACTTATATATGATACCATCCTTAGCTCATGTCCTATCGGGAACAAAGCTTTCACAA
>NW_026858004.1:0-29078 GCF_026571515.1 Ruditapes philippinarum
GCTTATCATTGAATGTTCCAATTGCATCGATGAAACATTCTGGGAAATGCTAAGAGCCTCACATGTAAACTCTTTGCTGTCCATGTACAAACGTGTTGTAAAGGGAACAATGAGAGGAATATGAGTGATATTTCTGGGTATAGGTTTTAAATTGTATGGCGAGTAATGAACATGAAATATGCATTTAATCTTAATCCTTTAACAAATATCGTTTAAGAGGCAGTTTAGGCGGCACCTACAACTATGTGCAACAATATTCGGCGACATGGTAACCGATTAGTTCCGAACATGCAAAACATAAATTGAATTTCAATTAATCCATTACTAAAGGAAGGAGAAATCATCCCAGTGAGTGGAAAATAGTCAAATTTTACAGTAAATGTCTTTCATACAATGGAGATACTAGATCAAACATATGTTCGATAATCCTAGAAATAATAGATAATATCAATTATAAAGTTAAAATTGCATTTTTTAAGTGACATACTGTTCAAGTCCGTTCAACGGGGTATCTCAGGTATATTATAGCACAGAAATGCCATAAATTTATAGGTGCTCTTTCTGACATAAAACTTACAGTATCCAATGATATTGGATATGATTA
Source organism: Ruditapes philippinarum (assembly GCF_026571515.1). Taxonomy (NCBI): domain Eukaryota; kingdom Metazoa; phylum Mollusca; class Bivalvia; order Venerida; family Veneridae; genus Ruditapes; species Ruditapes philippinarum. Next base: position 605 of record NW_026858004.1, read on the forward strand.
TTTTTTTATCTCGTTCAATGCGAGGAAAAGACATTGCTGCTTAATCAATGGGTCACCATATTTTTATTATTAATCAAAAAATTTAGGCTATTTATTGATAGATAGGTTTCTATTAAACATTTTTCCTAGTTTCTTTTCTTCTTGGTAAACTGTTTAAATTGATAGACGGACATTACGTCGTAAAAAATAGGAAATATTATGAAAAAAAATAGAAAATGTATCTATTGCAAATGTTTTTACAATCTTCCTTCACATACGCCTAATAAATGTACTAATTTTGATAACAGATTGCAAACAAGGTATTCAATCACTTGCAGTTAAATTTACAATCTTCATGATATTAAACCTATCAATAATTTTTCTTAATATACATTTTACATTCACATTTCATTGTAAACAATTAAATGTTAGCTGCAATGTGGAATATTGTAGAACATGTCTTTTATATTCTTTATTCTAAATTCTTGATTATGGCAGTTTGCCTTTATTTTGTACAAAATGCTTAAGGATCATAACATATTGATTAGTTGATACCACAACGATAGGAAGCTTCGAAAATAGACCATAGTCAGATTCAGACCCACACCTTTTTGCGCGCTTCGGTGGTAATCGGATTTTCCCGCTAGTCTCCGATTTTTAAGCTCTCGTTAAACTTCGGCGACATCCGTGAATTTTTGTTTACATTGCAAACATGGATTTTCATTGTGTGGAAAATTGTGTTTTGTACGTTTTAGAATAAAAACACTTTTGCTTCTTATATAAGTAGAAAATGCTTCGTCTTTTTTGTCGATGTACCTCCGAGAATTCAATATGACGGTAGTTTGGCTACTTTTACCGAATGCATCAAATCTCGCAAAACCCCGCGACATATCATAACTTGCGTGAACACAATTCGTCGATACTGAATTTAGTGTGAAACACCACAGTTTCTTCTATATCATTATTTAGCTCCATGGTTGATAAAAATGATTATAATAAAAACATATATTTCAATAATTGAAACACACCAATGAAATAAACAGAATCTCGAACAAATGTATTTTGAAATTTCTTTTAATAAGTAAAGTGCTGCTTTGTAAAAAGTATGCACAAAGTTTTGAAGGAAAATCGCTACATGAAAAGCAAATAAATAGGTATTGTTTACCTTGTATAGTTAGTTATCTGTTATTTGCCATTGCCGTATGCACAAAAACTGAAAAATTTAGTCGTTGATCCTAAGTAAGTTTGCTTCAAATAATTAGATTTGTTTCATATGCTAAGAATATACAAAGTTCTTCGAATTTATATCTTAAAAAAGTTTCATTTTAGATTATTATATTTATAATATTAAAACTGAAATGATGCGAAAAGCAGGCTCTGTTTGAATGAGCCAGTCATATTTAAAATATAAAGAAACTGTATATAAATGTACATGTAGTTTCAAACGACTGGCTCCATTTAAAATGCGTTTAGTTTAAACTTGTGTTTAGCTACACGTTCTTGTCTTTACCACTGAAAATGTTTTGTACAGATCTATTCAGGCATATCACCATCCTCGAAATCGTGCAAAATATTTTCTCACTATGGTGGTAGTATCGAACAACCTCGTATAACAATGAAAATGTACTTAGAAAGACATAATCTATTTATTCAATATAGCAAATAAAGCACAAGGTTTTTCGTGTTTTCTAATTATTGTTCCATTCTCTTAAAATGCTTTTCAGTTTAAATAGCTATCGCCTTATCTTAATGCATGTCATGTCATTTATCTATAAAGTGGAACCTTCATTACTCAAGTGTAGTGAATTGTAAAGTTTGCCACTTGAAATACAAAAATGTACTTTAAATCAAATCATTATCATTCCACACTATTTAAATATTTACGAGTTTGTTCTACAAAACACGGTGTTTATTCAATAAAAGAACTCTTATCGGGATTATTTTTTTATTTAAACAAAATATATTTATGTATATCCTAAAAACTAAATCATATACTATTAATAATAGTGATGACCTTTGCAGAAAAATGTTATAAAGATATCAAATCCTGATTAAGAAACAAATTAAATAAGTTTTGAGTTTATATCAATAAAATGATTAAAGAAAAAATGAATGTGATTCAATGAAAATGAAGGTGACCCCTGTGTAATGATTTATCCTGCTAAAATAAGTATAGCAGGTTCTCTTATACGTTTGAAGTATACATGTTTTTATCCATACAGAGTCATATAAAAAGAATAGACTTGTTTTATCCAACTAGTAGAAACAAAATAATGTAAAGCGGTGAATTATTCGGCAAATTCGCAATGTATTGTCCATTTATTAAATATATTCGATCTTTTATAAAATTATTAATAGGCAGTGTATATAAAAAAACATTAAAGGGACTCCACTGAGGATTTTTGACATGACGGTACTGGAAATATCTTTTGAGATTATTACTCCATTTGATGTAGACCTATACTAATAACCTATGTACAAAATTTCAGATCATTAGCTCGCTCTGTTTTTCCAGAATAATTAATAAAATAGTGAAAAATGACCCAAAATTGAAAAGTGTTTAAACGCTTTTCAGTCAAATCAGACTGAGAATAGCACAAACATATGATTTTCAATGTATTTCTATATTATATTTTATTTATATTTCTGTTTTAAGTGCTCATGCTAATCTATGTGATTTTTTTATGTGTTTAGGCTTATAAACCTCAGTGGAGGATATTTCCATTATGATTTCAAAAGATTGGTCAAAGTATGTCATAACGAATGTTTTGCGATGCTATAAAATATCATCTATCTTAAAGCTACATTAAATAAATATGTAAAAATATTTTTGCCGTCGGCCTAAAAACCAAGCATTCTACAGTTTCATTAACCGTTTTAACAGTATCGTTATAAATCTCATCAAATACTGTTCATAAATTATGATCTTTTTCTTCATAAGGGCCATAATGACAAAATTATTATGGAAATAGGCTACATGAAATATATCTACAGACTATTAAAATATACATCCTAAGAGAAGAAACATAGAATTAAATACTTGTCGGTCAGCAAAATCGCCAAAGAAATGCTATTAATAGATTTACATATGTACTTTGATGTTGTTTTTCTTAGAATAAATCCACATGAAATTTGTTAATTATCGGTATGATAGAAGCACAAAAGAAGAAAGAAAAGTGTTTTCAACTGAAAAATGATAGTAATTTTGATACAGAAGTTATAAGTAAGGTAATTTCTTCCTTAAATGCAATCTTAAGATGATTACATGTGCATACGAAGTTAAGATACTAATTTCCATAAGTTATTACTTATAATCCACAAAAATGTTATGTATTTTTGTTAGAGTGTTAGTCTTAATTATATTGTTGTTCATTGTTATTTCTGTTTATGTATGTAAAGAAGGCCATATTGGAAATAAGTGATAGCAAATTAGTTAAATGTGTTGTATGGTAGTCAACTTACTACTTTGTTTACATTTGCTACCTTTGCTACACATAACTGCATGTTCAGTGCTTATTTCTTCAGTTTAAAAACATCTAACATGCTCTTATTCAGTTATTGAACATTGTGAAACACATGTTTGACATTTCTTCAGAATTAAAAAAGAAAATATGGATTTCTAAGGCATAATGTGTATATATGTCTGTCACTGTAAAATAGATATCCCGTTTTATATTCTAATAAAAAATTTATTATTTATTACTGCTTATATCGTTAATAGGTGTGTTGCTATTATTATAAATAAAAAAATAAATAAAAAAATAATAGAACTAATCAATTCCAAATTACTTAATCAAATTCCTTACTAACTTTATAATAAAGTCATTTTGAATGTTACTATAATTGAGAGTTTAAATGATGCACTGATCCTAAATACATTAAAAATGTTGTGATATGAATACTATTTTTGTTTTTCAACGTGACACGATTTATGTAATTTATAAATAAAATATAATAGTACACTCGTAGTATAATATACTCGAAATGTAATATACTCCTAGTAAATTCGATATATAATATACCTACTATATTATGGTAAGTCATAATATAATATTTAATTTGATGGATGCATATGATGTTGTCGCATACAAAAGACAAATGATGTTTTAAATTTTGTAATGTTTTGTTAGAGAAGGGCGAAATGATATTATTTCAATATTATTATTAGTACCAATTTGCAGCGCTGGTAGTGATTTATTATCTTGTTTTATTTTCCGGCTCGTCGGTACAAGCCTTAATTTCCCAACAGTCTTCATTTCGAAGCATGCAATTTTGTAACGTCAGTCTATTTCAAGACACATGGGAGTAAAAAAACAATACCAAAAGGATCTATTACGAAGTTTAAATGATACATTATATGCAGAGTTAAGAACAGTAATTTTTATTCTTTCCATCTTTAATATTATTAACCGTAATTGCAATAGTTCTGTCATTCCGTTTTTAAATTATCATTTTTTAAGTCGTAGGAACGAGATAAATAACCAGTCAAACACTATTTATAAGAAATTTTCTAATTAACAAGACATATGCTATAGAACAAGAATGCCCCTACTTTAACTGCCCTTAAAACGCCATTTATGCACGTTATTGGTTGGTCAATGCTTTTCATGTAGCTTCATTGCAACTCTGATTTTAACCCAATGACATCAAAATTATTAGGTGTCATCTACTGGTCAGATGCCATGATCTTTCTAGGTTATATGAACCATTGCTAATTCCTTCTAAATTATACATAAAACAAGGTTTGTACATGCCACAGTTACCTGGATCCTTGACCTCAAACATCTTTATAGGATATCTACTCTCCATGGGCAACGTCCCTACCAACTGAAATAAACCAGGACTTATTCCCTCTAACAAGGATAACAGGCCGTTGTTCGTACAAACTGACCAATTCTATTACAATATTGTAACTAGAAAGAGCTATAACTTAGTCAAAATTAATTTGTGAATTACGGGCCTTGGAAGGTGACTTTCTGATATGATCCTAAAGACATGTATCAAGTTTTAAGTGAATGTTTTCAGTATTTTCAAAGATAAATGTTGCATGTAAACTTTTTAGTTTAAAATTCAAATATATATATAATCACGAGTTACTTAGTCGTGGCCACAAGATAGTTAAGTCGTTCACACGACTTAACTATCTTTTGGCCACGACTAAGTAACTCATTGCCACGACTTAACTATCTTTTGGCCACGACATAGCATCTTGTGGCCACGACTTAGTCGTGGCCACGACATAGTATCTCGTTCCCACGACTAAACTTTCTATTGCCCACGACTTAGTCACTCGTGCCCACGACATAGTTTCTCATGCGCACGAGATAAATAAAACAGATACATGTCGCCTTTGTGACATCGTAATTTAACATTATTTTGGAAGTCTATTTTTTCTAAGATTATTTAATGTATTTATTGTTGCTTCATATTCTTGTCAAAAGTATCAGCTAGTTTATTTTAAGTCGCAACTTATCCTTTCATGTTAAACTAACTTCAGTTATTCATTTGACATCATAAAATAATCGTTCAAATACAAATGATAAATGCGGTTTTAAAAGGACATGTGCGCTCGTTTATCTCAATCCAATTTGATGGATTACATTTGATGGAGTCCAATGTGCTTTTTATATCATATTTTATTCCAGTGTTATAGAATGTAAAATGATATCATTGCTATTTCAATAAATGATTAAAAGTAAAATAAACACTTATTCTTTTACAATGTCTTGGTAATATTACCCCAACCAATTTATCTAAATCACAGTTAAAGTTTTACGAGTATCGAACATGTTTATACAAAAATATCACACTTTTTGTTTCAATGTAATATAATCACAATTTCACATCCGCTCTCTTTGATATATTAGCTTTGTTCCTGTACATTATAACATCTGATGACAATAATTATTCATCTATTTTTAAACAGTTATAATGATGAATCGATGGAAATTTATAAATTAAAATTTTTTTTTTAAAAAAGCTTAAAGCTTTTTGTAATCGCTGTCATAGCAATACATAGCAATACTGGTTGTTAAAACACCTTTTCTTTGCATTGTTCAACCTCAAATTATGTCCTATATTAGTTATGTTTATATTGAAAAAGATGTCAAGCAACATATATGTTTCCATTTATTTATAAGATAGAATATGAACTCGAATTCTTACTTTGCTAATTAAATTTACAACTGAGCCAGAACATTTCAATATAACTATATGACCATATTTCAATACAATATGTGTATATCTTAAGACTTAGACAAACAATTAGGGAAACCACATGCATGCCATTATATAGTCTATTTATTTATTTACGTCGTTTATTTACAGTAAACATAGAGAAACTGTCATTCGTGTAGTCTTATATTTATAGACATTTTTCATCAAGAGATTGTGTCCATTGACTCTATTAATCTTCTTGATTAGTTAACGTACAATCCCTGACAAATGAATGGAAGTAAATAATTTTCTAATCACAGTTCCATGAAGGTAAACATGAAGGGAGTTATATCTAAAATAGGTTACAGATTTGTCTAAGTCTGTAAAGAAACGAATCTATTAGACGTTCCAGGGATTATATTTTCTATTACCATATCCAAGTTATTTTCCTAGCGAAATGTACTTTTTTCTTTATTTTCCTATGATTGAATCTAAGAGTTTTGTATATTGCAGGAAATGAGGATTTTGAAGTTTCATAAGTAACTTCTTTTTGAAATATTTGAATGAGGTGAATTGGTTCGTCTAAAAAACTGTGAATTCAATAGCAATATGTCTTGCCTGAAAATGAAACCAAAAAAATCGTATTTGCAAAGCATATTTAGAACATTGTTTTTTAAATGTAAAATGGATGTCACCAAGAAAGAGTAACTTTCACAGTAAAAGTACCCTCCACACCGGAAATTTGCAACCACACATTTGTGCAACAAGCAGTTAAACAAAACGAGAAAATACACTATGAATTTATTAAAGGGTCTGTACTATTCAATTTGTTTATATTCATGATACTGAGCAATTGTCATGACAAAGCATTTTAACATTTTAAGTAGAATAAGCATACATCAAGACAAATTGCCTATTAACCATAATTATTGTCAATATGGAATCAAATGTTCCGATTCAGGATCTCGTTTATATATTCCGAAGTCATTTACGTACTTCTCAATAACATATAACTATTTGAAGGAAACGACAAAAGTGTGCGCTATAAATGCTTTCATAAAATATGTTTCAGATTCAAATGAGTCGAGATCTTTCCGGTTTGCTATAATGTACTCTTACACTAGTATAACTTTTAATGCGTAAAAGTCAGTGAATATACGATTAATAATGGTTTACTGCTGAACATGAGCATCTGCGATGACACCAAAACATGAAGCTTTGCTAAATGCTAAGAATGTTGTACATTAAAATCATTGCCGCAGAAACTAAAAATACAGCAAACATTTGATAGATACGCCTCGCTGTATGTTTTATTACTCACGACACTTAAGCATGTCATATAGAAAGTGCTATTAAGAACATTAAATTGTTTCAGTTTTTAAATATTGGTACAGTATAAAAACTGACGCAATGGTATAAAATGATAACTGATCTGATTTGATATCACGCATATCATAGATATTTTTATTCGGCATATTGCTTGGATTGTTCTGATATGTTTTGTAAATGTAGAGAGGTTAGATTTTGTTCTTGTTTATAGCTAATCTCTGACAGGGTTTGAGCCCTCGCAGCCACCAGTGCTTAGATAACTAATGCAGTCACATACTTTCGTTTGTCTTGAGTGTATGATTGAAATATATTTGCTCGACGAAAAGCCATCTTGGTGTAGTATTTGCACTCTTTTCCTGCTGTTATTCTAAACGGTTACAACGTGTTTTATTTCCTTAACATTGATTAAAATAAGAATACTTTATAACACACCCGTTAATTGGTTGCTGATAAAACAGTTGGTTCCGTGTAGAACAGATGTGCGCTAGGTAAGTCTTTTTTTAAGTACGGACATATAAAAAGAAGAAAATATCTTGTTAATTTGTTATATACCGGTTAACAGGTGTTACAAATACCGGCTGAAGTGAACGTCACGCGTATTGCATGGAAACTGCAATGTTTACTTTTATAAGTAGTTTACAACTGATTACAAATATGTCGATGTTTTAGTAGAAGAGTAGTTTTAAAAACAAAAGTAGCATATTACATGTACTTATTGTATTTATTGCTGCATTTTTGCTGATTTAAGTAAGGTTGACTGATTTGCCGCCCTTCTTCGCCCTACTTCATCAAACGACGACGTCACATTGATAATGTTGAAATGATTCTGTCGGGTGTTTCTCGAGGTTTGATGTAATTTAACATGCTGTTTGCAAATATCTTAATCCCGTAAAATATATTTGATCCTTAATAAAATACGTTTTGTGTGTTAATTAGAGTAGCATACATTTAACACGCATTAAACAGTAATTATGAGAAAACTGAAATGTATATTCCCCTAGTGCAAAATAAAGTAATGCGAATAGTCATTCACATGCTACTACGGTGACAGAGCGGTTACATGTGTTTGTTTTTATTTATCTCGTGCGCATGTAATACTATGTCGTGACCACAAGTTACTAAGTCGTGGCCATGAGATAATTAAGTGATGCGCACAAGATGCTATGTCGAGAGACGTGGACGGTTGCTTGCACTTACAAGTACCATCCATGAACAGGCTAGATAAAACCGAGCCTGAAACATTTTCAATTTGGTCGTTCTGGGCGTTGTTTAGTGATTCTGTTTTTCTCTGTTCTATTTGTATCCCATTTGCGACAAAATATTTTGTAATGAATTCGCAACGTTCTTGTACATACTTTAAATATTCGTAAAATAGGGCCCCTCGGGGATGCCTTGCTCCAGCTTATTGTTTGAAAACCGGATTGATTTCTGACAAACAGACTTCCCGTTATCTAAATGAAATTGCTTACGATTGATTTTAATTCTACTTTCCTTACTGTCAGACCATTTTAGTGATACTCGCATCAAGGAATCAATGTTTTGTTTTAGTGGTTTTGAGCGTTGTATATTTCGCATGTAAGCGACAGTTGCGAGTTCAAATCTCGGATGGATCTTTTCCGATACATTTGGAACTTTATGTTTCAGAATGATAAACAAGTATGTATTGTTCATAATCTGGCTTACATACATGCTAAATACATACATACATACATACATACATACATACATACTAAAAACAGGTAATACTTTTTTGTCAAGTATTCTGACAACAAGTGCAGTACGTTTTGTAGTAAATATTTGTGTCAGAATAATAGCTATTGATATGAATTACTTATCATTTGTTCAATTGAAACAAATCAATAAGGGTTTTTTTTACAGTTTTTCTTTTCACTTTTATGGTATTTATCTAGAATAAAATATTTCAAGAGTAAACTATCTGCAAATTTTGCTGATATTTTTGACACATCCTGTGTCGGTTGGTACCATTGAATTAAATAAAACAGTTAACAAATTAGTTGAATAAGGTAACGAATAAAGACATTAACAATTCTACGATAGGAAAACCGTAATTACATACAAAATACATATATATATAAACATATATATTTTAATTCATTTTTTATCGTAGATTCTTGATATGAACTGAGTTTTATTAATTATTAAAAACGCACGTAGCAACTTCCACCTCTTTCAATTAGAGGTCGTGTCCAGATGTTTGCAGTATAATTAGAAAATAAGAGAGAGAAAAAAAAAACAAGAAAAGAAATCGTTAAAACTGAGTAAAACCTATACGTATGTTAACTTCATATATTTTCACTAAACATGTAAAAATCATACATTTAAATAAATTTCTTTACAAATAATAGACATATGTAAACATAAAATATAAGTACATACCGATGTTATCATTTCCCAATATACTTGTGCTGATTACAATGGCTTCATTCAGCCCTCATGAAATTTTGGATACCAGTTTTTGTAAAGGGTTTGAATAATTTTGTGATCGATTATAATAAACTTGTATGGCTTTTTCATAGTTTCGCAAATTCTTTAGGATAACCGAAAAAAATGTGAGCAGTTTATATGAGTTTAACACCGTTAAATTACTTTACATTTTTTATTTTACTATTATAAGCTATATCATATACCAGTAGTTACATATTACATATCAACTATTTACATTATTTTGATAAAATTGTACGTAATTACACTTTCCGATGTCAAACAAAATACAGGTTACTAGACGAGATTACGTGTATGCTTATCCCCAAGTATAGTAAAACCTATTGAAAACATTGATAATTATATGCTGTTTTTTCACAACAACTAATAAGAGACATACGGTATGAATGTAAAGGGCAACTTGATTATGTCAGCGTGCCAGAAAGGTATGTTGCCACGTCACTTTACCGATTGTAATTCTCTGACTGCACATAAGCCTATACGTAAATAAGTCACGTGATATAATATAAAAAATATCTGTTAACTGCGAAAGGATATGAAACGTTTTTGGTTGGATTGCTCACACCTTTTTAGGTATATTCTGAAAATTTATCGCAAATTAATAAATGCAAAGTGTAATTTTAAAGGCGTCTAAGTTCAAATGGGTACTTAATGTAAATCAAATCGGATTTTTATGCATGACCGAAAACTTGATGTCATGACATGTTAACATTCTATATATACAATTGATACAAGAACTAACGACAATGGTTTATTGATTTATCGGGATCATTGATGCCAACACTATAAAGTGTTGAGAATTGAGTACCGCTCGTCTGCAATTCTTATGTTATTTTGTTGTGATTAATGCTTCCGAGGGATCACTTTGTTTCCAGAATTTTAAACTGTGTCAGTTCATTAATGAGACATTTTATACGATTTTTACAATATTAATGTATATATACATTAAACCAATGTTTAAAATTGATAATTTGAACTTTTGTATTGGATACCAAAATGGATGGTGACATATAAAGATTAGCTGTAAAACTTGCAATCACTTTATGTTACTGCTGTGAAAACACATTATTGAACTCGCTTCTACCTTACGGAAATATCTGATGGCCCGGAAATATCTGACGACAATCGCCTCATAAAATGTCGTTTTGGATCTAATAACTTCCCTTTACAGGAAGTGATGTTCCAGAAGATGACGCTATTATCATATGGTTTCACAGATGTGTCTTATATTTGTAATTAGCTTAGAGCGAATTATTATGTCTTTTATTTTGTAAACAAAGGTGACATTTTCTTACAACTATTTCACAGTATAAATAAAATGAGATTTACCTGTTATATTGATAATAAATGTAATATCATAGAAAACAATCTGGAAACAAAGTGATCCCTCGGAAGCATTTATCACAAAAAAAATTACAAGAGAATTGCAGACTCGGTTTGATCGAATCTGTACGTGAGGGATAATGAAAACGTGCAACATCCCTCACGGCCCTAGCACCGGCTTGAGCGGTACTCAATTCTCAACACTTAATAATGCTGGCATCAATGATCCGAAGGACCAGAAAAATATAACAACACTGAAGTGAAGTACGGGGCCACTTTTAACAGATGCCACACAGCTCATGACACTTGCTGTTGTGAAGTATAACAATCTGGAAACAAAGCAATCCCTCGGAAGCATTAATCACAACAAAATTACAAGAGAATTGCAGACTCGGTTTGATTTAGTCTGTACATGAGGGATAATGAATACGTGCAACATCCCTCACGCTCCCTAGCACCGGCTTGAGCGGTACTCAATTCTCAACACTTAAAAGTGCTGGCATCAATGATCCCGAAGGACCAGAAAAATATAACAACACTGAAGTGAAGTACGGGGCCACTTTTTACAGGTGCCACACAGCACTTGACACCTGTCATTTTCCTTACTTTAGTGTCAGTTCTACTTTGAACACAATATTCTTAAATTAGTATAAAGAGAACGAGTAATGTCATTGCCAATCTAGACATGTTTCTGAGAAAAGAATGTTTGAAAGCAGACAAAAGCCCCCAAAAAATGCGCTGATAAATTGAAAGCAAATTTGCTTATGTATTTATTTTAATGCTTTTGTAAAGCATAATAATAGTGCTTTTGAATCCGAAGAACGTTTTATATTCCTATCTCATGATATATTTGAATTTTCCGTGATGACAAAGTAACAATATAATGATGTACATCAAAAAGGGGCTATAGAAGGAAATAAATCAAATGTGTTGATATGTATTTTACCAACAAGTCACAGCTGCTTGAAAAGGAAATGTTATTGATACATTAGGCGTAACATCATTCTTTTATGTATTGTGGCATGCATTGTATCATAATTATGATTGATCAAGGGCACCTAGTATAGGCAACAAATAAACAAAACACTTTAAATCACTAAAATACGAATTGGCCAGATCAATACATTTGATACATAATGTCTTCAAAACATCAATACATATTGTCTTCTTCATAATTTTAGTGTTGAAAAAAATGTTGGTTTAGATTAAATATGCGATATAGAACAGCTTTTTTTAAATGCCGTTGGGTAAAATTTAGCTTTTACATAAGGTCAAATGCTTAATAACAAATTTGATATTTTTAACGTCTGGGGCATCTTTTATTGTGCTTAGAATTATCACGACTCACCATACGATTTTATCACCGTGAACGACCGTAGACTGAAGTATCAGTCATTGGTTATAATCAATCAAAATAAAATGCTTTTCTTAAACTGATTTGTATCCACTTCTTAACTAACTTTTTCTAAATATACGGTACTTATGTAAAATGAATTTTATTACCCAAAGGAATAGAAAAATAACGTAATTTGAGAAGTTCATTCGACAAAAGCCTGCTGATGTTAAAATGTAACCAAGTTTGTGATAATTATATATAACAACACTTGCAAAAGACAATTTTAATTGTTTATATCTAATCGAATATTCAATTGTTATATAAAAACAGAGAATAAAATTCCTCAACAGATTCAATATTTTGCAGGACGCGTACGATTAATTTTTTTCTGGGATATTAAAATAAAAAAATAACTATACATAAAGTTTTTTTTAATGTTGTAATACAGACGTTTCAGTTAATGCATTTTACAATTATATTACTTCCATTCACACGTTTGATTCATATAGAATACTGCTTAGTGGCAAGTTTGTGGAAAACATGTTTCAACATACTCATCAAGTGATATTCAGTTTTCTCGCTTCGTCTGCTTGGAGCATATATTCATCTAATGCAAGCAGTGCTGTTTAAGTTGCCGAAACATTTGTGCCGTCTGATCATGACCTACATTGCTCGCCATTCAGTCAGAACGTACTGAAGCTATGTAGCGGGAAAATGTTAAAAACCTAACGTTGCCTAGGACAATAAGTGTTTATTACGGAATGCCGTTAGGGCCATCGCATATGAATGCGTTGATCTGAAACGCGATAGTCGATAATACGATGGTGAAAACGCGAAATCACGAAACTACGATGGTGAAAACGCGAAAGTACGATGATGAAAACGCGATAGTACGATGATGAAAACGCGACAGTACGATACTACGATGATGAAAACGCGATAAACTATCGTGTTTTCACCATCGTACTGTCGCGTTTTCACCATCGTAGTTTCGTGATTTCGCGTTTTCATCATCGTACTGTCGAGTATCGCGTTTCAGATCAAACCACCTATAGGCGATGGCCCTAACGGCATTCCGGAATGCCGTTAGGGCCATTGCCTATGAATGTGTACTATCGCGTTTCAGATCAACACATTAATAGGCAATGGCCCTAACGGCATTCCGTAGTTTATAACATAGAAGATAACATACTTATCTATAGGTAATTATTTTCGACTTCTGTTGGGTTCAAGAAATAATCATCATAAGTTTTACGCCATCTTTTATATGAACAATTATATAAGACCGACGCAATCAGAATGATGATATGAAATTACCGTCACAATAACGTCATGACACAAAAAATCAGGACAAACGCTGTTTATTGTTTTGGAAACATACCATAATGGACATAAGAAATTTTCATTGCATATTGACGTATTTAAAGCGAATACGAGTAAGTATTCACTCAAGTGTTTTGTACTTATAGGGTTGTACTTATTCAATAAGAATAGTCAATATAGTATCTATATAATATCAGTTACATTTAACAGAATTTGCATTTGTTCAATAGAACACAAGAGAAAAAAATAAACCGAATACATTGTCATTTTTGAAATTAAAAAAAGAAAGTCAATCATTCTACGTGAACAGCCATATTTATCTTTTATACTCTATATTTCATTTGACTACGAGCTTTGTTTAAATGTATGAAATGCTTTTTTAGTTCTGCTGCTAGACAATTGTTTTGGTAGTTACATTATGATTACGTAACACCTCCATTTAATCTTTCTATAAATAAAAGAAACGTCATCAACTACTAAAATATTAATGAAGTGAATATAAAATCAGTTGAATAAGAGGCTAATAACAATGCATTTAAAATCAAATTTATTTCAAAATTTACCTAAAAAGATAACATGCCTAAACATGATACCATTCTTTTCTTATTTTTGTTGATAGCTGAATTGTTAGTTTATTCTTTATAAGCTTAATTGTGACAATACGTGACCTAACACCTGTTCTTTGTAATCATTACATGGAATCAAAGTCATGAGTTATTGAGAACACACCAATCAATTTGCCTAAATTTCATGTATTCAATCTTTACAAAAACACAATTATTTAAGTCTTCATATCTTCAACAAAACTGTGAAAGAACTTTGTGGGTCATTAGGCGTTGACAGTGATTTTTTTATCAGAGATAATTGTTTGCTTGTTTGACCTTTGATGATTTTACAAAAAAAAATGTTTTTTAAACGAACTAATTACAGTTACCAATCATCAATTCATTGCAGACAAAGTTTCTATATCAATTGCTTGGTCGTTGGGAATACAACAAAAATCAATAAATTGCTCTACATCTGAACTTTGCTGTTTTATCTTTAAGTAAAGTCTTCATGTTTTGTGGTTAAGCTCTCAGGAAATATACCCATTACTACTTTTTCTATCTAGCCTAGGACGTCCAATCCATAGAGATACATGTTCAGGATCATTTTTCTGTGAAATCGTATAATTAATTAATACGTGTTTTATTATGTACCTTGATGTTATTAATACATCTATATTGTGATAGTTACTAACGTGAAGAGCATCGCTTGTTACAAATGCTGTGATCTTCATGCCCACCTAAATTTAGACAATCTGATAAATTGGGGTTTAAACCCTAAAATATCAATTTTAAAAGAAATTATACCTAGTTTGGTTTCGTGTGCTAAAGTTGAGATCTGCTTAAGCCGGTGTTGGGTTGCGTAGACATTATCATGCATTTACTATTGCCGTCAATTATCAGGTTTATTCCAACCGAGCTTGAACAGTTTCAATTTTGCAGTTTTTCCGACTGTAACGATTTATAGATGCATATAGAACAAAATATATAATATGACATAAATAGTTTGAAACCCTTCTTACCACACATAGATCATTACTGTAACAAGCACCAAAACGTTCTTAGCAAATATATTTAGTGTAATGTTTTTTGGCATAAACTTTATAATTTTAACCTTGATTGTATTGAGGGAACAATTATGAAGTTTAACAAATAGTTGCATATGAAGTGTCATAATTTGTATGATTATATCTTACATTTCCCAAATTGCCACATTTAATGAGAATTCAAAGACACCAATGTAGCAAAAGGTACGTTACATGAACTCAACAAAATACGACACCTGGGAAGATAACAGTCGCCGAAGAGTGCTCTTATGTATTATATAGACTGGTTAACATCACATGTGAATACCAAGTCTGCTTTCACTTACAAATTAAATAAGCGTTTAAAATGTATCAGGTTTTATTCCTTAAAATGTTTTTTATTCCCGTCAAATCATAGGAATAGAAAATAATGTACATTTGTAGTCAACAAGAACAATTTTCATATTATTCTTAGCTTAAAAGGGTATTGAACGTTTAACTGGTTTTGTTTATAAATTAGCACTGGGTTACAAAGTGAATTGAACGGAATAATTAATGCTTTTTAAACAAGATAAAAATCATAATACATTTTATTAGGCCAGAGACCTTTTTGTCACATTTATTTGATATGGTCACGTACATGTAAATAACAAAAAGGTACAGTGACCAAAACGAAGGTCAATAACTTTTATGATCTTAAAAGTTTTTCCATATCAGACATATAGCTTATGGGTTATATTGAATAATATTTTGTTTTGTAAAGGAAATAACAACACATGTTTTTCTATTAAACATTCATGCATTTTAATTAAATAAATAAATCAAAAGAAAAACTATTTTAAAAAAGTGGTTTTTTTTACAGCTTTTAAAAGAAAGAAAAAACTAAAAAAAGGCGGTTTCTATATAAAAAAACAAAAAAAATTTAAAAAGGGGATAACCTGTTTAGGAAACTCATTTTTATTTTTATAAAAGAATATCAAAAAATATATAAATTAAAAATAAATATTTTTCGAAGTCTCAAAAAAATTTTGATAAATTTTGAATTTACAAATTTTCCTTGCAATTTAAACCGTTTATCTTAAAATCAGAACTTTTGAATTTATCGTAAACATGACAACGTTTGCCCTTTTTAAAAAATTTCATTTTTTCGGACGGTGTACATATAAAATTTTTTTTTTTAAAAGTGACATAAAAAATTGCAATAATTATTGTTATGTTTTCATTTTTCTTTGACATGATTTACATACCATGTTTGTTGTAGTTAAATGAATTCATTATCTATTTAAAATACAAATTTGTTCTCTATCATACATAATGGTAGAACGATTTGAAACTTTCAGTTTTGCATTAATATTTCCAGATACTATTTAAAGTTATGTATTTCAAGTTCCGTGTTGTCCCATAAACTACATGACACGAACATGTATGCTGTTGTTTAGCAAATATTTGTCTCTAAAAGAAGAATTAGGCTTGAGACATACCCATATATTTTAAGCTATCATACACCGAACTGCGCCATTAATTTGAATGATTGATCACAAGAGTTTAACAATGTAGATTAATCTTTAAGATCAATTAAGTGAAGTAATTCAATTGTCATTTATGTTCTCTCTGTAAAATGAGATTGTTTGATGTATCTTTAATATAATTATACGAGAATTAACGTTTTATAACTCTATGAGGAAACGTTTTAAAATCAGTACAAAACAACAATCAGTTTCCCCCAGTAATTGATAACATTCATGAAATAAGCAATGCTTATTTTTTATTTTTACCTAAAATTCTTCATATTAATTTTATTCATTTATTTAAAAATTGTCTATTTTTGAAGCACTTACAAGTACATTAAGGATGAAAAGCAAAGTATTAGCACTATTTTATTTTATATACTTCTTTGACTATTTAAATCCTTTTTAAGTATTCAGACTAAGGTTGAATTCATATTTGTTTTGATAGGTAAATACTGTACTGTATTTTGAGTGACAGTGGCGGTTTCTATTCAATTTAATAAAAAAAAAACATTACTTGTTCTGTAAAGCAAATTTCCCACTCTATTGTGTTTATTTGCCACTGCATTGACATGACGTTGTTTCATTACCAAGAGCGCCATTGCAATGGTTATTCGATATTTAACGGTGTTGTCTCGGGGACTGACGCGATGCGTTGCGTTCTTGTGATGTATAAGTTCGTGATGTCTTTCGTTCGTCCTGCGCATTCATTTTGTTCTCAAAGTGTTCACGGTAATCAAAATGCAATTTTACGGCCATCACAAGACGATTTGTTGTGCACATTCGTGCAATAATTGATGAATAAAATATAAAAGTATACTTGTAGTATAATAAACTTGTAATGTAAGATACTCCTTATGTAGTTTATTTGATATATAATTTACCTAGTAGATTTTATTTTATGCTTTTGAGTGGATTACTGATTTATCCGTGAAAATTATATTTGATAATTTCACAGTTAAAATTATCACGATATAATTTCACTCTTTTCAAGGACGAGACTACTTTTTTACGATTTCCTCATGTGGTACCTCAATTATATTTTTGCTGACAATTCTGACATTGTCAGGGCTGTTTAAATAACGCAATGCTGGAATTGATAAATAAATTAAATGTCAAAAGAAATAAATTTAAAAATATTTCAATTACTTCAAATCATTCAAATTACCAACACCAAATATCGTCTCTAATTTTTATGTTTCATTATTACAGTCTGAAAAATACACATGCATTATATGCAGTATTATTATTTTTGTATCATCATAGTAGCGTTACACACAAACAAAAAGCAGAGATAACAATAAAGATCGTAGTGTTTATTTACAGTAAACATTGCGAAACTGCCATTGTGTTGTCATTTCTTTATCAAGTGATTGTGTCCATTGATTCTATTAAGTCTTTGACAGATGAATGGAAATAAAAATATTTCGTACCATAGTTCCATGAAGGTAAGCATGAAGGAAGTTATATCTAAAATAGGTAACAGATTTGTCTTAGTCTGTAAAGAAACGAATATATTAGCCTTTTAATTAATGGGCTTTCCTCATACCTTATCTAAGTAATTTTCCTAGCGAAATGTACTTTTTTCTTTATTTTCTTATGATTCAATCTAAGACTTTTATACATGTATATTCTAAGTAATGAAGATTTTGAGGTTTTATAAGTTACTTCTTTTTGAAATGGGATGAATTGTTTTGTCTAAAAATTCGTGAGTTAAATAGCGGAATGTACTGCCATGAAATAAATAAAATACATATTTGCGAAGCATATTTAGAACGTTGTGTTTAAAATGTAAAAAATAGATGGCAGCAAAGGTCAACAAGAAAGAGAAACTTTCACAGTAAAAGTAACCCCCACATACCGGCAATTTGCAACCACACATTTGTACAACGAGCAGTTGTACAAACAAAAAAAAAAACACACACACACGAAAACAAACTAGAAATTTATTAAAGGGACTCTACTATTCAATTTATTTATATTCATGATCCTGAGCAGTTGCCATGAAGTTTATTTGGCACACATCAAGAGAAATTACCTAGTTACCATAATTATTGTCAATATGGAATCAAAATATCTGATTCATGATCCCGCCTATATTCCGAAGTAATTTATGTACTTCTCAATAACATTTGAAGGAAACGACAAATGTGTGCGCTATAAATGCTTTCATAAAGAATGTTTAAGATTCAAATGAGTCGAGATATTTCCGGTTTGCTATAATGCACTCTTACACTAGTATAATGTTCATCGTTAAAGTCAGTTAATAGGTTTACGGCTGAATATGATTATCTGCGATGACAGTAAAACATGAAGCTTTGCTAAATGTTAAGCATATTGTACATTAAAATCATTGCCACATAAGCTAAAATACAGCAAACATTTGATAGATACGCCTCGCTGTATGTTTTATTACTCACGATACCTAAGCATACCAATATAAAAAGTTGTATTAAGAACATTAAGCTGTGTCAGTTTTTAAATATTCAATTTGGTACAATATAAAAACTGACTCAATAGTATAGAATGATAAATGATCTGATTCATTATCAAGCAATATCATAAGTGAATTTCAATAACTTAAAGCATTTTTTTAATCAAGCAATAGCATAAGTGTATTTTATTAAGCATATTTTTCGGATTTTCCTGATATGTTTTGTAGGCGTATAGAGTTTTTGTTCAGAATCTTTGTAGGATTAGAAACTTTAAATCCGTTCCTGGAATAAAACATTACTATGTGATGAGTATAGAGCTTTTTGCTCAAGGAATAAAGAAAAGCTTTCATGAACAGACACACTTAAACCAAGCCTGCAACACTTTCAGTTTTGTCGTTCTGGTCGTTTTTTATGGATTCTGTTTTTTCTCTATTCTATTTGAATCCCAGTTGCGGAAGGATCTTGTCTGATAAATTTGCATCTTTCTTGAACACAATATGGGGTCAGAGGTTTAGAGCGTTTAATTTCGCTTATAAGCGAGTTCGAAATCCAACTTCAGATGGATCTTTACCGAAGCATTGGGGACTTTGTGTTTCTTATTTTTATCAAGAGATTATAGAATGATCACTCGTATGTATTCATTCAATTTAATTTTGGTCATAGTCTGGCGTACACAATCAAAGAGTTTTTATAATAAAATAACAAGAATAAAGATTAACAAGGCAAAGGCAACGTTCACAGGACGCCGCCCCCGGACACACCCAAGCAGGACACCCAGAAGGCACCAAACAAGTACCTGGAGTGGACACAAGGGCGAAAGGAGCGGGACATGTAATGTGAAATAATACAAACAAAACAGGCCCATAAGGGAATTAAAGGGAAAAGGGCTGTACGGGTGAAAAGGTGGGGGGGGGGGTAAAATGGAAGGGGGAGGGAGAGAAAATACCTACCGTCAACGACAATCCAACAAGACAGACATCACAAAACATGTAATCATCCAAAAACAAGTAACATTACAGACAAGAAAACACGTGAAGGAACACAAAGGGGTACCGCCTTGGAACGGTCAGTGGTAGTTAAACCACTGGGGAGTTTAAACCGGTTTTAGGCGCGCCAAACCTCACTCTTAGCCCCAATATGTTCCTGAATGACACGAAAATGTATATAAAATTAATCCCCGCCAAGTGAAATTCTAACAATGGTCATGGTTACATTAGACGAAATAAATAAAACACATACAAAATTATGTAAATATGTAGAAAAAGTTACTGCCTAATGACCATTACCAAAGTACTCGATGCCTTAAAGGAAGGCAGAGCAACAAGAAAATCACCTACAAGGGCCCGACGAAGCAAGGCAGAAGACGAACATTAAGACAATTCAGTCCCCAAAGGGCTTTAAGAACTGTCCATCATAGAGTCTCCCACTTGATCCGTCAGATGTAATCAAAAGAGGAAAGCGTAGCGTCCAACTGTAAAAGGGTTGAACACCAAGCATGCGGTATGCCTTAAAATAATTGGGTCATAACCTCTTTTAATAAACCGTTTGATAATTTTAGTGAAGACGGCAGAAAAATTACTATGACCTACCACATCTCCATAGAAGTCAGGCTTGGTAATACCTTGTCGTAAAAGAGTTTTTAAATTACAATTAAATTTTAAAACTAAGTCTGAATTACGATGGTAAAACTTAGTAAAATATTTACGCAACTTATGATAGCGATAACCTTGTTTAAGAAGTTTGTTAGTAATAAATAAATTGCGTTCAATAAAATCATCAACACGACTGCACGCTCTAGCAAATCTAATTAATTAAGAAATATACACCCCATATGATGTAGCATGAGGTACATCTCCATCTAAATGTGGGTAGTTAACAATATTAAAATCAAAATCATCTCTTTTATCGTAGATTTTAGTTACTATAGTATTGTTAATGATAGAAATGTTTAAATCTTAAAAAGATGTAATAACTTCTGAAGAGTTAGTTTTATTAAATCTAAGTTCACTTGGATATATTTTAGAAACCAATTGATCGAAATAAGGATTATTCATGTTAAGAATGTCATCTAGGTAGCGGGAGGTGTTGTTAAATGCATGAATAATTTCCTGATATGAAATAGGGGAAAGACTTAAGATAAAATCCCTCTCATAACAATAAAGAAATAAATCAGCTATCAGGGGGGCACAATTAGTTCCCATTGGAATGCCTATTACCTGTTTAAAAACTGTATTACCAAACCTGACAAAAATGTTATCTAATAAAAAAGAAAGTGCTTTACAAACTTCGTCACAGGTCCACATTGTATATTGTTTAATGATAACATTGGTAAAGAAAGCCTTCTTTGAATTGCAAGCAAGAAACGTGACCTGTTCTCTTGCAAATGTTTTTTGAATTAAAGATACTAATTTATCATTTATAAGATTATGCGGCAATGTAACATGTAATGTAGTATATCAGTAAAGGTCAAGTATTCTGACAACAATTGCATTACTTTTTGTAGAATCTATTTATTTCAGCATAATATAAATCGACATTTTTATTTCACTCTATAATATAGACGTGAAAAAATATCAGAACAGATTTGTTGATACTTGCTTTCATTATATTTGTTCATAGACTATTGTCTTTTATTGTAGAAATTTCTATAAACAGAAACATTTAAGAATATAAAAATATTTAAACTGTTAAAAAGTACAAGAGGTATATTATATCACGAATAGTTTTTCGTTGCTTCAAATTGATATTTCGCATCTTGTTTAAGTTTTTTTTAATATGAATTACTTATCGTTTGTTAAACTGAAACAAATCAATAAATTGTTTTTAAATATTTTTCTTCATGGTATTTATCTAGAATAAAAAAAATAATTATAGTTAATTATCTGCAAATATTGCTGATATTTTTGACACATCGTTTGCCAGTAGGTTACAATGTTAAATAAAATTTTACAAATTAATTGAATAAGGAAACTAATAAAGATATTAACAATTCTACGATAGGAATATCATTATTACATATTTATTTTATGCTTTTCAGTGGATTACTGATTTATCCGTGAAAATTATATTTGGTAATTTCACAGTGAAAATTATCAAAATATAATTTCACTTTTTTCAATGACGAAACTACTTTTTTAAAATTTTCCCCATGTGGTACCTCAATTTTATTTTTGCTGACAATTCAGACAATGTCAGGCTGTTTAAAGAAAAAGGAAAGCTGAAATTGATAAATACCTTAAACGTCAAAAGTAATAAAAAGAAGAAAACTTACTTCTATTCATTCAAATTCCAATCACCAAATTTCGTCTCTAAATTTTTTGTTTCATTTTTACAGTCGGAAAAATACATCCCTTCCACATGCAAACTGCTCTTGATGACATTTGGGCATATTAAAGTATCCTACGAGTAATAACTGCCGTATGCTTTATGAAAAATTGAAAAGCAATGACAGCTACAGCTCGTAGAACAAGTAAACCAACCCAGCATTCCGAGCAAGTTCCAAGTCTTCCATTTTCATAGCTGCTTTTTTCACGTTTTCACATCTGTCAACACTTAATTTTTGTCTGTTTCAATCCTCAAATATGTTTTCTTTCTTTTAAAAAGGTGTATGACTAACAATTCCAAATGATATCCCTCTGAATCAAACACAAATTATTTTCCTCCCGTGAAATACACAACTTTAAAAAATGGCTGCCGCTTACATTTAACAAAGCCAGGTCTAATATAAATTCGCAGTAGGTAACAGAAATATGGATGGATGGTTGGAATTTTCTCCTACACGAATTGTTTGTTTTTATTATTAAAACAAGCAATCATTTATATTTTTTAAACAAAATAAATAATATCACTGTCATTTGATGTTGATTGTCGGACTTATTTTTCAGATCAAGACTTCTTGTTTTTAATGAGAAATTCGCACGAAATGGGGCTCTCAATGGGGAAACAGATTTTAATATTTATGTTAATATTATGGAAATTTCGTTTAAACTTGTTTTTTAGCATAAAATAAAAATAAAATTTGTTTGTTTGTTGTGTAAGATGTAATTTTATTTCATCTCGTGAACTTTAAAAACAGTATTCTCACTCGTGGCTACGCCACTCGTGAGAATACTGTTTTTAAAGCCCACTCGATGAAATAAAATTTCATCTTACACACAAACAAACAAATATCCTCTATATAATAAAAAAATATAGTTTAATTCATTCTTTATCGTACATTTTTCAATGAACTAATTTTCATAAATTATTAAAAACACATGTAGCAATAATAAAGATATTAACAATTCTACGAAAGGAATATCATTATTACATATATAATAAAAAATATAGTTTAATTCATTCTTTATCTTACAATTTTCAATGAACTAATTTTCATAAATTATTAAAAACACATGTAGCAACTTCCACCTCTTTCAATAAGAGGTCGTATCCCAACTTTTGCATAACAATTTAAAAAAGAGAGACAAAAGAAGAAAAAAATGAAATCGTTATAACTGGCTTTATCCTATACGTACGTTAACTTCATATATTTTCACTAAACACGTAAACAATCATACATTTAAATAAATCAATTTACAAATAATAGACATTTGTTAAAATGCAATTTAGTAGTATCGGCACATTGTATCATAAAATATCTCAATTTATATCGATATTTTTATTTTCCAAAATACTTGACGTGCTGATTACGATGACCTTCATTCAGCCGTCATGAAATTTTGGATAACAGTTTTTGTTAAAGTTTTGAATAATTTTGTGATCGATTATAATAGGATTGTAAGGTTTCTTTTTCAGTTTCGCAAATTCCTTAACGCTTACAGAAAAGATGGTGAGCACTTTATAACACCGTTAAATTACCTTACATGTTTCATTTCACTATTATAAGCTATATCATATACCAGTAGCTATATATTATTTATCAACTATTTACACTATTGTGATAAAATGATACGTAATTATACCTTCCAATGCCAAAATGCAGGTTACTAGACGAGATTATGTGCAAGAATTGTGAACCTAGTGACACCTTGATAATTATATGATGTTTTACATTACGAGAAATGTTCCAACTTGAATTCTGCATGATAACAGTTGCGTTCATTGAACACCTCATTTCCTTGTTGATATTGTTAATCATATCACTAGCATTTGTTGCCTGTATTTTTTAATCTTTAAAAGACTTGCCTTTGTTATGCGGTCTATAATATCGGATTTCCTTACAAGATTCTTTTTATCGTTAAACATGCACCGATTGTTTTTTTTTTAACTTCGGACCAAACGCCTCTTTTCCTTGGTGTTACAGTTTACTGATGTTTTAAAATTCGTAATTTCACCATAATATCATGTCAAATGTTGAAAACAGCATAACTTGGTGCAAAGGGCGTGAAAGTTATCTTACATTTACCAAAAATATGATAAACAAGATCAACAAGGAAAAGCGTCGTTCAATGAACGCAACCTATTCCATCCAATGAAGAGGCTCAAACAGAGTCAGCAATATTTGCAGTTTTGTAATTTGTTGTGTGTTTTTTCCTCTATGTTATAACACGCAGATTTTAAGACAGAATATATGGCTAAGTATATTACAGCAGTATCCTGACAATATTGAGCTTGTCGGATCATTTAAAGCCAGAAAAACTCAATGTCTCATACGGTTGCAACACACACTACATTGTATGAAAATTATACAAAATATCAAAATCTGCGCAAGGTATCTTCTTCGGAATTAGAATGCATCATATCACGTCAAATGAGCTGCATTTGGACAATGAAAAGTAAAAAGAAAAACAAGAATAAAATTCAACAAGGCCAAGGCAACGTTTATATGACACAGTTACAATAAATACGTTTGTTTTATTTGGAAAACAATAGCGTGTCTACAAATATTGGATATAGGAAAACTTCCGTTTTCGCAATTCAAAACTAATGCAAAAACACTTTAAACTGTTACGTTTGTTCTTCAATCAAATTGGCTTAGCATGAATCTGACATTGAATTCATTTGTACGACAGATCACATTATTGCTAAAAATATTCATAAGTAAGCATTTTGTGATTAGCAAACGTTGAGTAGTATATATAATTTTGTAATGTTATGTAAATAGGACGAGACTGTACTTAACTTGCTTTTCTATTTTATAAATCTGAACACCAAAATATGCAAATTCAGAAATGAGTATCGTCGAAGTGTTTTTAATTTATTATATAAATTATATCTCAAACTGCCAGAAACATTTTAGGTACATCTATGTACTGCATAAAACGTTTCATTCAGTTTTGCGTGACTCGAACTATAAATCAATTTTGATAAATTTCAAATATATACAATAACCCTTGTGACTTTGTCCTATCGTGATTTTTTTTCAGACGATATCAAACATTTTAAAACACATAAGCTGAGTTACAATTCTAATCATTAACATTTTTCCAGCAAAGTATACCCAATAAATATGTACACTGCATTTGTATAGTGCCGTTTAATCAAACTTGTTTTGAAGTTTCTATGTGTTGTGGTCCTGATATTCATTATCCTTTTTCACTTAACACAACACTTCTCTAACAAAAACCATGTCATATTATATACCTTTCCTCATCTTACTAATTAGATAATGCAAAGCTTAATAGATTGTTGATTTGGGAACTTCTTCTGTCCAACAAAATACAAAGATAATTGCTTTCCATTAGATGAAAATACATGTTGAAAACCTGATTTCAGAAACAACTTGTTGTTTTTTTGAAAATGATTTTAAAATGGAAAGTCTGCTGATGTTATAAAGTAAGCGATAAGTTCTAAACATATATCACATGAACGCATAACGTATATTGACGTTCATCTGTAGACGATATAACACGTTAAAAAGGTTTTCCAAGTGGAAAGTTTTACCCATTTAAATACCATATCTATAATTTAAGTGTATGAAGATGTAATCCATTCCCTTCAGCAGTCATGCAGTTTATCTCTTGATAAAAATAAGAATATTGTCAATAGCGGAAGGAAGTCTGTATCGTCTAGGCGTTTGAGATTTGTCTTCCAAACGTCTTGATGATACATGCCATATTGTCAAATTTTCATTTAATTATTCCTTTATTACACATTAAAATCATTTCATATACCCATTTGAAACTATCATGTATGAATTATAGAGTTTAGAACCAATTTATTAAAAGAAACTATACAACGTTGATTCACCAATTAAGTACGGTTTACAGATCACATGCTCCTCTATGATGCAAACATGGGTCATTTGACCTACCAGACCACAAACATTAATTGTATTCTTATAATAATAACTTTTACTTACAAGATTTGATTACCTTACTGACAATTGTTTCATTTAATCCATATAATCGACGCTTGAATAAAAATCAAAAGTGCACCTTAAAGCGGCATTTAATAAATTTTATAAAAATAGAAATAGCGACATTTCATCAATAAATTGGGTTTCATATCCACTCCGGGTCTTATTTTGGTGTCCAGTCAACCAAAATGAGTTTTATAATTATACAAATGGCAACCTCATTGTGGCGAAATCTTCAGTACTATTTTTATTTACATGAGAAACTCCGCCCTCGGATCATCCGTACATCAAAATTAAATCAACGAACATGACTATAAGTGGCAGTCCTAATTTAACGGTATATTTCCGCATTGTAACGGATGTTTTCATACAAGTTTAAATCTTTTTAATGGGATGATTACTTTTTTCTGAACCCCAGGCTTGCTTAGTGCACCGTGAAGCTAAAACGGTTAAAGTATGTTTGTACATGAAAATATCATGTTTGCTGTGTTTCGGATAGCAACTATAAAACTGTGACGTAGCGCATACACAAGCTGATTATAGTATTCATTTGCATAATAATATTCGTATATGAACTTTAGTGTTACCATGGGATGTCCCGTTTAAAATCCTAATTTAGGAACAATATTTGAGAGAGATGATGAGATTTTCAACAATACTGTTAAAAAGGTTAATGAAACTGTAGAATGCTTGGTTTTTAGGCCGACGGCAAAATATTTTTACATATTTTTAATGCAGCTTTAAACTTTAAATTTAATGACAACTCTTTGATATAAAATTTTGCACAACCTTCTTTGAAAAGGCAACAATAACAATCATAAGCCTTTCCATTTAAAGATTTAAGAAATTATCATATGCGCTTAATAAAACGCTAGATTAGAATTAGTAAATTATTTATTCATATAATGATTTACTTTTGAATGATAAAGATTATAACGTTCGTAAATTTGTCATCACAGAATTTGAAATACCTTGTATATCCAGTTACACATGAATGTGAAAATAACACAAACGTTACGCCAAATTTGTGCAACGTAATGGACAAAATGAGTAACATAATAAGTAAACAGAGCAAAGTATTGTGGTTCTACTCTAATACAAAGAAACGAATTAGCGCATACGACTGCTATGACATTATATACCTTAAACAGCATAACACCCCCCCCCCGATAATATGTTTATTTTTTTAGTTAACAATTGTACAAGTGTGCAATAATTCTAGAATATTTGTTCATTTTCGTCGCGTGGTGCCCGTTAGGGCCACAGACTGCACAATTTTGTGTTACTTTGCACGATTTTCTCGTTATTTTACCCGGCAGTAACTTACGAATTTAAAATGACATCTACTTGACCTAAGAATCATTATCTGAAATAGTTTTTTTTCCTGATTTATCAAGGTTTTGGCAGGAAACGAGTAAAACAAGACCCTTTACAAGATTAATTGTTCAAAATTGTAAGGAAAGATTTAGTTTATTTTATACGTTTGGAAATGAAATTATTAACATTGACTATGACATGTACATTTGTAATTTTCCCTGTTTTATGGCGAATATAACATTTTATTATTTAAAAAATAATTGAAATAATTAATGCGTGATTTTCTTCAGTCAGTCATTTAAAAATCAATTCACTCAATCGATGATTTCGCTGCAAGTTTCACTCCAATAAACACTTCTTAAAGCTTCGAAGTGATTGAAATTACTTAAACTTACATAACGCAAAAGATTCTGTAAAATTATACTTTATTTAGCATGG
>NW_026858005.1:0-92044 GCF_026571515.1 Ruditapes philippinarum
TCATGCCTGCCTATTGCAGATGGGATGATTTTCTATGTAGATTTGCAATTTTATGTCATATATGTCCTCAACAAATGTGTTTTCTTTTTCAAGGTTGTGTAGTTTGGTATCAGAAAAACGTACATGTATTGCTTGTAGGACATTGACGGCAGAAACTTGAAATTAACTGTGGAGTGCTACCCTGGATTTCGTGGATTTTTTTTGAAGAGAATATTTCAATGGTTACACCGTCAGAAATTACGGACTTGTACGGAAATATTGGTTCCCGGCCAGATGTATAAATTTAAATTTCAATGTAATTTCGTATTCGTGTTATTACAGTTCGTATTTGTCTAGGTGCATTCGTAAAGATTTTATTTCATTGTTATGTAACCCACTTTGTATTCTGAAAAGGAAGGACGTTCAAGATCATGAGTTAAAACTAAATTATTCAAATTGAAAAGTAAGAAGTATGAAACATGATATCTAATCACGTAGTTTAAACAAGAAGTCGAAACAATTGATCCTTACAGTCTGCAGTATCAAAATACAAATGTTTAACTGGCAATTAAAAAGTAGCAATTAAACTTGTTTAAATCAATTTAAATTTATATGATTATAGATAAGAATTAAATGAATACGAATATAAATTAGATAAATAGAAATTGAAAGATAATCAGCGAATAAATACCCAAATTCTGCTCCATAATTTAGGTCTTCATGGATTGTCTGGACACAATTACCTTTAAATAGGACAATGTTTGTTTGGTGACGAAAACAATTCCTAGACACTTCTTGTTAACATAATAATAGTAAACACATTGTCACTTTTTTTTGAATTACAAATAAATTCGTTATTGATAATTTTCCACGTCCAGAATATTAATGTTAGCACTGATTGTGTTTCAAAAGTCTTTCAATAGAGTCTCAGCTGTGTCGGGAACAACTATTCTATCCCATTAAACTAAAACAACCTATCAATTATATATTGATATTGTATCATACATAAGGTAAAGGAAGAGACGGCAGATTTTGTTGCACATGAAATATAACTGATAAAAGAATTATTTATTCAATATTCGTTTAAATGATTCACATCTCGTCAAACTTATAAATATAATTCATACTTAAAACATTCAGTTAATTCTGTATAAAACAACTCCCAAATTGTAAATATAGACGAACAGCAAAATATTGTGTTCTGTACTTATGCAAGTTAATAAACTATTTGTAAACGCGAATTTGATTATAAAACAGGTTTGATAGCTCGGCAAATTCAAACCTTAACCTAAATAATACAAGAAATTTACTTTTACAGTTTTTTTAATTACAAAAATCACAATATTTCAATGATGACAGTAATAAAACCAAATGAATGTCGCCATCTAAAATTACATCATAGATTAAAGCGTTTTTATGTTTTACTCTCTAATAGCATGATGTGGAACAGTCCAGTACTGTTACTTATGTTGCTGCAAGATATATCACGGCATTTATTCAATAAAAGCCGTAGTCATATATGTTATATATATGTAATACACGTTTATAGCAAACGTTTTACTCTGCGTATTAAATATCATATATCACAATCACCAATGTAAAACATTTTCAGATTTGGCTTTTTCAATTCAGAGACTAATATGCAATTGTTCCGTTTGTCAATGCTGAGAGCCTTTGGTGCTGATAGACCGTCGTTTTCGTTTAACAGTTCACCAAGAAATTCACCATCTTTACTTACAATCACAATATTGTTTGACAACTGTCCAGAAACAAAAAGATTGCCTTTTGACGTGAAGCAAATTCCCCATGAAAATTTGCATTTTGAGTTGTTTGAGACCCACTTCCGCTGTCCTTCCAAATCTAAACAAACGACACCTTTTTGTTCATCTGTGATGAATATCCCTTCGGCATTTACTTTAATGCTTCGTGGAGTACTGAAAAAGTATCCATCCAAATCTTGTTCATACTTACTGAGTAGTTTCCCTTTCATATCAAACACATTTAATTGACCTTGCTCTTCCCCAATCATTCCGCCACCTGTTACATAAATCTTTTCATTAAGACATGCGATACCACGACAATGTATATTTGTATGAAATTTTTTTTCTAAAACTTGACTGTTTTCAGCCGATAAAAATTGCACCTTCTTCAATGCAGGCAAAGTAAATGCAATTTCATGTTTGTTTACTTCACAAACCCCCCAAATATTTTCCTTAGCATTAAAACTTTCAGTCTCATTTAGACCATTTTCAAAACGTCTGATTTTACTATTGTAAAAATCAGCCAATAGAATTAAGAACGAGGTTTTATCTTCTTTAAAACATATGCTAGTAACATCAATAGGTTGTTTAGAACCTAAAATTGGTACAGTTCCAAACAAACAACCATCATTCAAAGAACTGACAACTGCCTCCATAACTTCATTTTCAAATTTATTATAACTTGCTAAACTATCATCGAGCTCGTTACCTCCGATTTGAATTTCCTTAAGTGTGTGCTTACATTTAAGTACTTTCTTATATTCAAAGATTTCATCGTTTTCGTTCGATAAGACTTCCGAGAGATTGTTGAGTTTCGAAAGCTGCTCGTTATACTTCTGCAAATGTTCCTGTATGCTGCAAATTTCAGGTCCAAACTGATTCTGGATATCATTTTTGGTCTTATTTACAAGAAAAGCAACATATTCAACAATAGACTTCTGAAAGATATCTAATCGCTTTAAGTGTGTCGTCTGTCTCGTTTTAAGTTTTAGGGCACGGGCAGTACTTCCTTTGAGCGCTGATTTCAATTCTTCGATTCTATCATTTAAGTCATCTTCCAATTCCTTACGTCTTCCATTGTCTTTAAATTGCCTTGCCAATTCGGGCAGATAATCAATATTTTGACATGATCTGAAACCGAAGAAAAAAAGTGGTGTTTTCCATCAAGTCTGAGAAAATGACAATTGTGCATTTTATAGACCTAAATTAACGCAAAAATCATTTCAATCACTTCCTTATAATATATGTAACAGAAATTAAATTTGAAAACATATTTATCAAACAAGGCTGAACATTTTTTCAAGCAAAAAATAGGTTTTTCATACTATTTTTGTAAAAAGAAATGTGCATGGAGACAGGCCAAATGAAAATTAATTATTCACTATCATATCCACAATAAACTCAAATAAAATACATACAATGTATATGTATATGAAACAAGAACTGCCGTTGGAAACAGACAAGTGCCCTCCAAGCAGCCCTAATACAGGAACCATTACCTTTGATTTGTTACAATAAAACTAGAGTGTTGCAAGAATATAGTCTTAGAAACATTAACACATACTTTCTTATATTATCAGTGTGCCTAATTATTTAAAAAATTATCCATGAATGAATGACAAAGACATGACCAGACACAACAATCGATGTACTACATTCAAGTATAACCTTCTCCTTCAAGCGTTTTTGTGCTGCTGAGCTAAGGCAATAGAAAATAAATAACTAGATTCTCATCCAAATTTTGGGCAAAAATGGGGCGGGTGGGTGGATTTTAATTTTTATTTTTTATTTTCCATTCTCGGTCTGGAATTACACACGAAGAGGTCAATATTTTGGAATTTGTTCTATATAATAGGTTCTAACATTATGTTTATGTAAGATATATATAGATTCAGATTGAGAATGGAAGCAACATGATAATAATTATCTTGATTGTAATGATCTAGCTGTTTTATTGAACCTTTTATATTTTTACATCAAACCAATTGATGTTTTGACAAAATAAAAAAAAATATAGATTTACATGTATTGTTACATAATAAGACATCTTAATTTTATAAGAGTTGAATAAAGATGTACTATGTCTATGCAGATCAAAAGTGCTTTTACATGAGTAAATTAATTAATTCAATCAATGAAGCTAGACAAAAAGACAATCCTATTTATATATCACATTGCAAAAATTACATCTAAGCTATTGAAAATTTGGCAAAGAAAGTACAGAGATTTACCTATTATATTAAAAAGCTATCTTATTTATGACTATAGATATTATAAAGATTACATACAAAATCAAGCAGCACGCTGACCATGAAGATTATACGCGAAATTCATTTTTAAGGCCACACGGACCGGCACGCTTTTATTTATTTTTGGTTCAGATGATTATTTCAGGACGTGACATTTCTAGTATAATATGATAACAACCTGGGTGAATGTCAAAATGACGGCTTTTCTTAGTTTGGCTTGCAATGACAAAACAAAATCTGGACGGTAGAAATAATCATGGTCCTCACTAGGATTTTCAAAATCCTGGGACTCCCAATTCTGCTGTTTCTTCTTGATTAATTCCATCATGAAGCTTGTATAATATATTTGTGTTTCCACATCCCCCTCCCTTAGGAAAATATCCATTGTACAACACTCACTGGCAAATGTGTCATTCTAAAATAATGTAAACAATCCAGTAAGTATATTTAATAAGTAAACTATATTTAAAGTGTTATTGGACAAATTTTATCAATACAAGGCTTCCTTTTGGTGACTTCTTTTTGTATTATAAAAATCGGCATCGCGAAAATATGTGACAAACGAAAAAATGTCTGTTTCCTGCATAACCATTCACAATTCTAGTTGTTGTTGATTTTATCAGATATATTATTTTATGAGTATTTTTAAATTGTTATTCAGCTGCTATTTCAAAAGGCATTGTAAAACAAATTTTCAAACTTTGTTATTTACGGCAAAATTTACCGATGCTGTTATGAACTAAGGTTTTTGGACTATTTGATTTGTCAAAAATTGGTCTTTTGTGGTTCAAAGTTCAATATAGTTCAAGTTCTTTTACACATTTCATTTTAACTATCAAAGCAGGTTATTTTTAGCTCTTAGAAATTTATTTGGACCCGAGGATTTTTCACGGTAAGAAATTTTATCTCGGCCCGTATGATCCGATCTTTATTCAGCCAGGACCAAGACTGACGGACTTTCGGCCACACGGATGATGATTCACTTAAAAATATACTTTAAATACTCTGCATCCGTACACAGTAATCAAGCAAGAAAAAACTTAATTGTTTTTCTTTCTTTCTTTTTCTTTCTTTCTTTCTTTTTTTTTTTTGAAAATAAAAATCGTTCGGGCGGAGCAATTTATGACGGGCGGGCGGGGATGAGAATCTGGGAATTTATTTTCTATTGCCTAAATTTTGTTCAATACATATCATCTTAAGCAGCCTATTAAAGAATCTTTAATTCAAAGTTCATCCGTTAATACAAAAGAAGACAATCTATTCATAATCAGCATGTTTAACATATTTTTGACATTGACCTTGAACTGGATACCTGACCCTTTTCAGCAACAATCATCTTGTTTTACACATTTATGCTAATTAAAATATTTCAAAATCCTTCCAGGAATGACAGAATTGTTGACCGGACACAGACATCAATGTACTTTTATAAAAAAAATCATCTATAGTATACCAGGACTTTTTGTCCTTGACATTTGACCTCTGATTCATGCGCGACACATCGTCATTATGTCCAACACAATTATGCACAAGAATTTTAAATCCATCCAGGAATGACAGAATTGTTGACTGGAAATTTACATCTCTGCACTTAAAAAAATCATATCATGACTTTTGACCTACAAATGTGAGCTAGGGACATAATCCTTGGGCGCGACCTGTCGTCACAATGTTCAACATGTATTTATGCATAATGCTTTTTAAATCCATCCATCAATGACAAGAACGTCAGCGGATTTTTAATTAGAAATTTCCTTTGAAGTCACAATGTGACCTTAACCTTTGAGCTTCAGATACATGATACATTGTCCCAATTTGCTACATATTTATACAAAATATTTTTAAAATCCATCCATAAGTGACAGTTATGGACTGGACAAAGTTCGGAAGGAAGGACGGACAGACCTTTAATAAAGTAGATTCTATATGCCTCTCTAGTTTGTGTGGTATAAAATAACAGTTTTTCATAAAACTGCATTGTCACAGTGATAACGATATTAGTTAAACATAATGAATATGTTACCTGTGTTTTTTAGTGATACACACACGACAGCAGACGACATCGTGATCACCACATACCATATCCTCCTCCTTGTCGGTGTGAAGTTCACATTTACTCAGGGGTGTCGGTACATTGATTTTTGAAACTTCCTCACATTTCACTAGTGTATGTCCTCGAGTTAAACCAAATTTCTCATGATGGGCCAGACATGTTGAGCAAAAATACTCGACACATTCAATACAAAATCTCTTGGCTTCCACAAACCGTTCTTGTTGAGAACAAGGCGTACAATTGTAATCATAAGCTTTCTCGGACGACAAAATGTTTCCACACGTCGCCATTTTGTTTCTAACGGATAAACTTGTTTGTCAAGTTATACACAAAACCCGAAGATAAAAGCTGTGTATTGATTTTGTAACTCGCATTTTATGGCACGCCACAATTGTTTACATACAAGATATTTTTATTGAGATATGTTTCCGTCACTTAAAGATTTTCATTTAAATAAGTAATTTAAATTTAAAGCTATGAAATATGGCAAGATATCTTTTCTACATCTGAATCTAAAATCTTCAGAAATCGTAAACGGACAACAATATATTACGAATAATCTTCTAATTTTTATTTTCGAAACTGCTATTCTCGAGATATTTAAATGGGTTCATCATATGAAGGTATCATTGCTATAGTTTGAGTTATTTGAAGTGTTTAAATCAATTGGCCATCAAAACGATCTTATTTTGTAATGAATTAGTATTTATATCAACATTTCTAAAGAAGCTTTTCTTAGTATTCAGGATTTAATTTATTGAAATCTAATAGAAGAGGCAAAGTGATTTGACTTTATATAATTTGAAAAACACTGTTTAATAAAATGACATAGGGACGATGTTTCATAGTACAATAATTTTATTGTTTCATACCTATCTGATTTGATACCGAGGTAGAGTGCAAGATCTTGAACTTGTTGAGTTCGAGTTTGTTTATTGCTGTTTTCATAAAGGTACTGATAAATGTGTATGCTGGAAATTGCAGGCATATACTTTTTTTTAAATACCATAACCACTAAAATGAGTAACTGATTTTGAGACTCTTTGTTAACTCATCAAATAAGTAAAAGTTTTCCCGTGGATGCAGGTGACTTTCTTTGTGACTGATTATGAAATCATTCACACTGTTCTTCTTCTCAGACATGTACACACGTAATAAGCTTTCCTTGCGAAGGTGAAGTCAACTTGTACTGGTAAACTGCTTGCCAACCTGTACAGGGAACAGTAGTCTTATGAATTCAAAGTGAAGATGGATGTTTTATACCTATTTTAATTCAAATTGTACTTAATAATGAATTCAATTAAAACAATGGCAAACAAGAATGATATAAAAGCATCCCATGACAAAATTATACAAACTCAAAGAAATTTCTATAGCAAATATTGATATAATTTATATCATATGTTAATAAATAAGTGATTTGATATTGGCCCTGTTATTTGTCCGAGGGCAGTCGTATTGGCCCAAGGCCGAAGGCCAATACGACAGATCCGAGGACAACTAACAGGGCCAATATCAAATCACTTATTTATTGACAATTTTATTAAATTACTACATGAACTTATAATTTTTCACATTTAATCCTCGGATATTTCTTCTTATTTTAATTCTAAGATATCTTAATTATAACAAAGAACAACTGTCAAAATAACTACATTTTATCAGTTTGTTTTGAAAACCTACATTCTGTAACTTATAGTGTACATGTACAACAAAATGTCAGTCTGTCTACTGTGATTCCTGCTGAACAAAGTCGGTAAATGTTTGTGTTTTCGTGAATTCTACACGTTGTAAATTTATAACACAATCGCTTAAACACTACTAAATCATGGCGTGAATGTTTAGTAACTTTTTTATTTATGCAACCTGTCGGCGTCTACACATATACCGAGTTTAAACGAAATGGATGCCATTTCCCCGTTTCTTGCACAAATCTATATCATTTTTTGGCCCTGCTTTATTAGCCAATGAAATTACTTCAAATGCGGGCTTTATATCTATATCACTTTTCGGCCCCGGATATTGGCACTGTTTTAAAGCAGGCCATCGTGTTATTGAACGTGGCAGGTGCTTTTTTATAGGACTAATAACGTATAGTTATTTAATAAATAATTCTAAAGGCTAGATATGCCATTGATATATTATATATGTCTTTGCTTATCTTTGAAATTATATATAGTATATAAAAAGAGAACTAAAATACATCTATTATAAATGTATTAACTATTGAATTGATATTATAAATGCATTCATTTGTAAACTGCATTCATGTAATTTGATTGTGTCATATAGGCCCATGTAGCCGAATATTTTTGTACCTGTCTTGGCATATTTGTAAATGTTGGTACAGTTTATACGATACGAACTTTTAATAACATTACTATGTTAATTATATATATTCACGCCCGTTTAACACACAACGAGTGAAAAATGTCCATCGGTTAAAATGTTGTGAGCAACTTCCGTTCCTCGTTGTGAGCACCCATCTTTGACGAGTGACACGATAAACAAGATGAGTTTTTCATAATTTTTGAAGATTACAGACATTTATGTAAAAATATTGGAATGCAGTTAGCTAGCGATATGTTTTCCGAGTATGCACGTGTAAAGATATTGCCTGTTGGTGGACAATTTGATGGAAATACCATGCGACGCAGTCACTCGGGGTAGCTGGAAAACTGGAGGCAACTTCTCTTTGGACCTAATTTAACATTGAAAACGTCGATTCTGGTGACGTTTTGTGCATTCTAACCTAAAACAGATGCCCAAAAGTATTCAGCGTAAATTATTATCTGAAAGTCTTCGTAGAAACGAAGATATACCTTTTTTTGCTTTAGTCCTCGTTGTGAGCACCATAACCTCGTTGTGAGCATGACAAGCGCATTGCTTGTCTGGTTTTAATATGTAATTCAAATGGCAAGAATACAATTTTCAATCTACCAAAAGCAATCAAAACGTTTTTGTACAATAGTTTTTCTTTGCAATAGTTCTTCTTTTTCTTTTTTTGAAAATTATTCTTCATATTCACAAGTCATCAGAATAACAGAAGAACTAATCAGTGGAGGTAAATCAGGTATTTTATTTCGTATACTCTAGTGTGGCACGAGTGAACATCACGGGGTGTTTATGAATATTTCAACAATTTCACAATCTGTGTGATACACACATACATGTGTTTATCCTGAGCTGAAGACTGACCAAATAATGTAAAACAAGAACTATCACGGTAAGTTGACAATGCCCCTGAAGTGTTGCTTTGTCCTTTGATTTATGCACCAGATAGATTATTTGTTTTTGGACAATTAGATCTTCAATGTGAAGGTAATTCAAGGTCAAGGTGAAATAAATATAGGTCAGTTGGAAGGTCTTGTCCAAAGGGGCATTGTATCCAAATATGAATTAATTCCACTTACTTATAAAGAAGTTATGACCAATGTTAAAGTTTTTGATGTGTTGTGCCTTAACCTTATGCCAGGACATTATGGCCAATCTTAAATGTTTTTGAAAATTTGACCTTCAAGGTAAAGGCCATTCAGAGGTCAAGGTAAAAAAATACAGGTCCGTAGGAAGGTGCTAAGGGATGTTGTGTTCAAATATGAATCAAATCCGTTTACTAATAAGGAAGTTATGGCCAATGTTAAAGTTTTCGGACAGATTGACGGACTTACAGACGGACATTTCAAAACTAATATGCCCCCATCTGGGGTATGTACAACGCCTTGCAAAGAAATGCTGCTGTGCAAAAACGTTTTAATTGCTGTGGTAGATTGAAAATTATATTTTCACCATCTGAATTACATATTACAACCATACACGCAATGCGCTTGTCATGCTCACAACGAGAATTAAAGCAAAAACGGGTATATCTCCGTTTCTATGAAGACTTTCACATAATAAGTTACGCTGAAGACTTGTGGGCATCTGTTTTAGGATAGAATGCACAGAACGTCACCAGAATCGACGTTTTCAATGTTGAATAAGGTCCAAAGAGAAGTTGCCTCCAGTTTTCCTGCTACCCCGAGTGACTGCGTCGCACAGTATTTCCATCAAATTGTCCACCAACAGGCAATATCTTTACATGTGCATACTCAGAAAACACATCGCTAGCTAACTGCATTTCGATATTTTTACATAAATGTCTGTAATCTTCAAAAATTATGAAAAACTCATCTTGTTTATCGTGTCACTCGTCAAAGATGGGTGCTCACAGCGAGGAACGGAAGTTGCTCACAACATTTTAACCGATGGACATTTTTCACTCGTTGTGAGTTAAACGGGCGTGTATATTATTAATACAAGCATATTTAGTAATACATATACAAATGTACAAAGTAGTTGCATACTAATTTGTTTGTAACGTGATACCATCTTTGTACTCTTTTTGAATACACACATATTTGACAAAATCTTGCAATGAATGAACAAGAACATTGTTGCTCAACAAAAATGCATTTTCACCAGGAAGAGAAAAAGAAGCCATACATATATAATCACTTTTACTAGGTGCACTAAATAACTGTGTAAAAGGACCACCAAAACATTTTTGTACATTGTTATTGAATGGCAGTGCGGTCGAGTGGATAACGTGACGGGCTAGTAATCTGAGGATTACCGTCCGCGTGGGTTGAAACCCCGCCATGGGCAACTCGTTGTTTTTGTGAGCAAGAAACTTTACACACACTACCTAGTACTGGTTGATTCAAGGAACGGATTCGAGAGTATTTCAAAAAGTTTACAGCTTCCAACTCAATCGAACTAAAATAAATTGGTATAAACTATAACACACCATGTTATTTATATGAATGTCATTTTTGTTTAGTTAAACTTTGGGATTTTAACTTGTATATCAGGGCTCCATTTCATTTATTTTGAAAGGCCAGTAATAAGTGACAAGAACTTGTTGATATCTAGAATTTAAGTGACTTTAGCTAAATAATTTAACATTTACAAAAAAAATCTTTATTTTTACATACATGTATATGCATAATGATTTATAGAAAGGATAAACGGTTTTTCTTCATATCCAGTATAAAAATAGAATTAAATGATTTCACTCCTGTCCCTCAAGAACCACAATCCCTTGGGAAAATTCGAAGTGGATTGTGTATACAAAGGTAACCAAGGCATTCAAGACGCCAGCAAAATATAGGTTCAACTGTGCAAAATAGCAATAGTAATCATTTACATAAATACTTTGCAAATCAGTGATAAAATAGAGTCACTTACCTTTAAAAATAACTATTACGTATTTTTCTGACCCGGATATGGTTACTAAAGACTTAAACGTTTTGTTATCAGAGAGCAATACCGGTATATATGTGTGTGCATTAATAAATATTTACTTCTTTATTTAGTTTTATAAATATATAGAATACTATTTACAAAAAATCTGCAATTGGACTACAATAGAAAATAATACCATCTAAATGTCACCACAGTAAGTCAAAATCTGCAGTATCATTAAAAACCGTTTACATTTCCTACCCTCTCGAAACAAATAAAACTCCAGTGCTTTGTTGTCATAAATCTTTTTGTCAAATTGTTAACCACTCGTTTCTATGTAATGGTTTATTTTTTTACTGGTATCTACTGGTTTAATATCATATATCACAATCACCAATGTAAAATATCTTCAGTTGTGGCTTCTTATATTCAGATATTATAATGAAATTGTTCCCTTTGTCAGTGCTGAGAGCCTTTGGTGCTGAAAGACCGTCATTTACGTTTAACAGTTCACCTAGAAATTCACCGTCTTTACTTACAATCACAATATTGTTTGAATCACGTCCACAAACAAAAAGATTCCCATTTCGCGTGAAGCAAATTCCCCATGGAAATTTGCATTTTGAGTTGTTACAAACCCATTTCCGCTGTCCTTCCAAATCTAAAGAAATGACACCGTTTTGTTCATCAGTGATGAATACCCCTTCGGCATTTACTATAATGCTTCGTGGTATGCTGAAAAAGTTTTCCCCAAAATCTTGATAACTTTTGCAGAGTAACTTCCCTTCCAAATCAAACACATTTAATTGCCCGTACTCTTCTCCTTTCTTCCCTCCACCAGTCACGTAAATCTTTTCATCGAAACATGCAATACCACGACAATGAAAATTTGAAATGAAGCTAATTGTTAAAACTGGACCCTTATAAATTGATAGAAATTGAACTTTGTTCAATCCAGGCAAAGTAAATGCAATTTCATGCTTGTTTATCTCACAAATCCCCCAGATGTTTCCTTCTACATCAAAACTTTCACTTTCTTTTAAATAACTGTCAATGCGTCTGATTTTCCTGTTGTCATAGTCAGCTGATAAAACTAAAAATGAGCTTTCATAATCTTTAACACATAGATTTGGGGCACCAAAACTGTTTTCAGGACCTCCAATCAATATAGTTCCAAACAATAATTCATTTTCTAGACAGCTTACAACAGACTCCACAATTTTCTTTTGAAACTTGTTGTCAATTATAAAGCATTCGTTTAAAACGAACCCATAAGATTCAACTTCAATTTCCTTAAGTGCCCGTTTACATTCTAATATCTTTTTAAATTCAAGAAGATCATCATTTTCCTTTGATAACTCCTCTGACAAACAGCTGAATTTTACAAGCATCTCTTTATAGTTTTGGGTGTGGTCTTGCAAGTCGCAAATTTCAGGTTCAAATCGATTTTCGACATTTTTCTCAGTCTCGGTGATAGCATTTTTAACACACTTGTCAATTGTTTGACCTAGAATTTCTAAACGTTTCAAATACGTTATTTTTCTTGTTTTTAGCTTTAAGGCTCTAGCAGAGTATTCTTTGTGTGCTGTACTCAATTCTTCGATTCTATCTTTCATTTCCTTCTCTACTTCTACGCACTTTTCGTAATCTTTATACTTCTTCATCAAATGGGGCAAATAATCAATGTTTTGACATGACCTAAAATCAAAATTTATTTTAGTTTTTTGCATTTTGAATAGTTACAAGACATGTTTCCGAAATCATTTATCAAAGGGTGATATTTTTAACACTGAAACCGTCAAAGGGTTTTAAAGGGACTCCACTGAAATTGTTTGACATGACGGGACTGGAAATGTTTTTAAGATTTTTATACCATTTTATATAGGTCTTTACCAGTAACTTGTGTGCAAAATTTACATTCTCTCACGCCTTTGTTCCATTATAATCATCTTTATTTTGCAGAATGACCTAAGAATGAAAAGTTTTTTTTAACGCTTTACTGTCCTGAGATTAAAATTGGACCTTACTTTTATTTAATTTAACATATACGTATGAACTCCATGTCCTGACATGGTGCTAATGTGATTTTGTTATATATATATATATATT
Organism: Ruditapes philippinarum; assembly: GCF_026571515.1. Lineage (NCBI taxonomy): Eukaryota > Metazoa > Mollusca > Bivalvia > Venerida > Veneridae > Ruditapes > Ruditapes philippinarum. The sequence continues at coordinate 13,374 of NW_026858005.1, forward strand.
AATTTCTTTTTTTTAAATCTCATCTGCGACCACACCTTTATAATAAAACATGACGTGTGCTCTATATACTTTCGTGTGTACACATATGCAAATCATCAAAAGCACAAAAGTTACTCATTACACGCACTTGTAAGTATATGAATTTCAGAAACATAACGTAAAATGTGTTTTAAGGACCATACTAGATAGTTAAGAAAAAAAAGAGATACCTGACTAGGGCGGCAAACTTATGATTGCATGTTTATATGGTTTTTTTTCGTTGGTTGATACGGACGCTCTGCCTATTGCACTAAGGCATTTATGTATGGAGGGTGTTTGTTGCCAAAAATCCAGACGTGTAAAGTGTTCTTATTGAAAACTACTTGTGTATGCCTAGCATCCTAATCAAATTATTTAACTGAAGCTTCCAACTTTTAAATACAAATGTAACAAGTTTACATATAGAACTAACATAAAAAAATAAGTTCGTAATTTTTATTGCATATAATACATAAGTAAGTTTGCACAATTATATATATTTATCTGTATGTGATATGAGACAAATGTATATACAACTGAAATTTTCAAATAGAATATAAGAAAACGTATTTCCAGCTGCAGAACCACAATAATTCGTTTCACAGTAACATGTTTTATAAGACAAAAGTAGATTCACAAAGTTTAACAATCTAAAGGCATGCATGACGCGCTGGGTATTTACGAACTTCTGTTACGGAATGGTACGAACCAGCTGATCATAGTCAAGAGCACGCTTGTTGCCCATTCTAGCGGGTCTGACTAAAAAAGCGTCCAAAAGAAATAAAGCGTCTGATTTAATTTAGCGGAAGCATTTTTTCAAATTAAATTTAAACACTCGAGAGGGTTATATTCATTGTAAGTGAGGTGTATAATTGTATATTACTGTATATATATATACATATGGTAGAAATAAAGTATTCTAATCACTATTTTTTTTCTATTTATTTTCATTAAACTAACCATCGTCCGAGTGCAGTTCACTAGCTCAAAAACCATTGTATACAACCGAAGCGTCCGATTAAAATATGTTTGTAACATCAATCCTAAATTAAGTCGAATATTTTTTGTAAGTAAAATAAACAGGAAAAAAGTGTTGCATATATAATTTTTTTATTTAAAACCCAAAAGCTGACGTCAATCCAAGCGTATTCCATGTCGCTTACTGACCAACATAGGGTATGAACATTTGTCTTTTCATTTTAAACATCGATATAGTTATATCTATTATATCATTATCTATTTAAATATGTTTTCATTTTTTCTTTTTTATAAAATCAGACAGAAAGGTTTTTATCTAGAAAATATTATTTTATTTCCATAACACTTTAAAATGTCTGTGCGCAGATAGTATTAAAATAAATCGTAATTAAGAAAATCAACATGAATTACTTAATCACGCTTCCCACCTACAAATTACGACAAGTGAATGCAAGAAGTTCGTTTCCATAATGACAGAGATAAAATCCAGGTCGTCAATAACACAAAAACAATGACAGTTTAACATGTCTGGAATTTTGGCAACGAAAGCCCTCCATATGTGTGAGAATATAAGTGCACTATATGTTAACGTTGTCTTTTTATGAGGTTAAATCTGCTTAAACCTATTTTTCGAATTGTTATTGTTTTGTTAATCTCAAGTTTTCATCCTAGGACAGAAACTCAAATCACGGTAATAATCGCATTTAAGCATTAGTTTGTTCGTTTATTTTTAATATTTACCTTTTTACAGTTCTATATAAGATTTTTAACTTGTATGTGCCTTTGATCTGGAGTAAAATCCTTTAAATATGCGCATGTTAATAATAAGAATCAAAATATTTTAGAACATTTACCTATGACATGTGGTAATGCAAACACGACAGCAGACGACATCATGATCACTACAGACCATATCCTCCTCCTTATCGGTGTGAAGTTCACATTTACTCAGACGTGCTGGAACTTGGTCTTTTGAAACTTCCTCACACTTTATAAGTGTATGTCCTTTACTTACACCAAACTTCTCATGACAGGCCAGACATGTTGAGCAAAAATACTCGCCACATTCAACACAAAATCTCTTGGCTTTCACAAACCGTCCTTCTTGAGAACAAGGCGTACAATTGTAATCATAAGCTTCCTCGGACGACCAAATGTTTCTACACGTCGCCATTTTGTTGTTAACATAATAAGCATATTATGGCACGCCACAGTTGATTATATACACAGTGACTCACAAGCGAGTTTCATTTGATAAGCTATGTATTTGCTGCGTAATCTTTAAATGACATTTTGAAACTTGAAAACAGGAAATATTATATTTATCATATTCAAGTTTTTACAAATATATGACAAGATTTACATTGAATTTCATTTAGATGAAAGTAGGTTTTTGCAAGTATTTAAATGATGAATTAACTTGATTATAGTATTTCTGTTAGTATGATACAAAATTAAATGTCTATATAAGTTATGAATACAATATTCAACAATCTTGAACGAATACATTACGAACAATTCATCCTAGTTCCTCTTTTCTTTTATCATACGTATATCATATCAATGAAGGCATTTTCTAAAATATTTGAGTTATTTGAAGTGTTATAATTGATATTTTTCGTAAAGAATTAGTACTCGTATCGCTTTTATTAGACCCTTTAAGAAAAATCTTTAAGACGAGGCAAACTTTTAAAATAAATGTTACAAATGACACTTGACGAACAATAAAACAATACTGCGCATTACATTTCAGGTAGATTGCAAGACCTTGGACCTTCTTGTAGTTGTTGCTTCTTATAGAGAAATTACTTATAAATGCATGTGTAAACTAACATAGCAGGCGTATAGTTTCTACAATAACATAACCACAAAAACGAAAAAATGATTTCGATGTTTAATATAGAATCATCAAATAAATAAAATTTTCCCGGATGATGCAGGTCATGAAAACCTTCCTACTGTCATTTGCACTGTACCAATGCTCTGACACGTACACAAGTAATACATGTACCGGTTCCTTGTTAAATTGAAGGCATCTACATGATGTAGTACTGGTAAACTGCTTGACGGAAAGTACAAGAACGATACTTTGGATGGACTGTGCTCTGGTCAATTGTACCCCGCCTTTTCGATAAATGGGAGATAAAGAAATAGGCTCCGTCCGTCCGTCACATTTTCGTGTCGGGTCAATAACTATGTCATTTATCAAATGAATTTAAAATAACTTGACACAAATGTTTGATATAATAAGACGATGTGTCATGCAACACAACCGGATCCCTATCTTCAAGGTCAAGGTCACACTTGGTGATTAATGGTCAACATTGTCTCTTTGAGCGTATATGTCGTGTCCGGCCCATAACTGTCTTATCCATGGAGCGATTTTGAAAATACTTGGCACAAATGTTCACAATAATAGGACGATGTGTCATGTGCAAAAGCCAGCCTTCTACATTTAAGGTCAAGGTCACGGTTGAATGTCAAAGATTAACATAGTCTGTTACAGAGTATATTTTGTGTCCAGTCCATAACTGTTTTACATATCAAGAGATTTTAAAATTATATTGCATAAAAGTTCACAATAATAAGACAATATGTCATGCGCAAAAACAGGTCGCCTACCTCCAAGGTCACAGTTTTAGGTCGTAGTCTGTGTCTGGTCCATAGCTTTTTCATAAATCAAGGGATTTTGAAATTATTTGGCACAAATGTTAACAATAGTAAGACGATGTGTCATGTTTAAAAACTAGTCGCCTACCTCCAAGGTCAAGGACACAGTTGGAGGTCAATGATGAACATGATCTGTTATAGGGTATATTTTGTTTCCAGTGCATAATTATCTCATCCATCAAGGGCTATCGAAAATACTTGGCATAAATGTTTACAATAATAAGACGATGTGTCCTGCACAATATTCGGGCCATTATCTCCGAGGTCAATGTCACACTTAGAGGTCAAAGTTTAACATGGTCTTTTATAGGGTGTATTTTGTGTTCAGACCATAATTTTTTTATTGTCCTAGGGATTTTGAAATAATTTGGCATTTTCTCAATAATGGGACAATGTGTCATATTGAACAGCAAGACTCCTACCTTCAATGTCAAGGTCACACTGGAATACCAAAGCTTAATATGGTCAATTCTAGGGTATATTGTGTGTGCGTTATATAACTTTTTCATCATTCAAATGATTTTAAAATAACTTGGCACAAATGTTAACAATAACGCAACACCTAGATCCCTACCTCCTACGTCAAGGTCAGGCCCATGCAAATAAAATGTCATTTTTGAATTGCCTCGAAATATACCCTGTAACAGACCGTATTTTGTATTGATTTTGTATTTGTCACATTTCATGACTTTGAAAAAGTGATTACAAGTATAAACATGTATTTCTGTAGACACATACACAGGAGTTATTTCATTATATTTCTTTAATGAATTTATTGTTACTGGCATGTGCAGGCCTAGCATTGATCAATATTTTGCACTGAAAGTCCAGATTCAGACCTCATTTTTTTTTTTTTTTTGAAGAAGCACAATTTCGTGCTTCATATAAAACTTCGTTTGGGCGGGGGACGTTGGTAACTCTGTTACAAATCTCTGTTACAAATTCTTGTTCATAAAGGTTTACTGTTGTTTTCCGGAGAGTAAACTATAAAAATCACAACCACCAACAAATGAGATAAGCTTTGTAACAGAGGAAGAGAGGTGCTATATATCTATTTCAATATCGAATGTTCATTTTAATGCATTCGTTAAAACAATGATAAACAAGAATAATATTAAACTAACCTGTGCGACATTTTTATAAGATATTAAGCATTATCCGTGTTAATGTGATAATGCAATTTGTCTAGACAATCTGTCATTATAATGGAGATAAGTCGTAAGGTCTTATTAAACGCAACTCAGATTATGTTTCCCCTTTAGTTGAAAGCATTCGGAACACCTCGGGCGACTTCAAGAATTCGAACTTGACGGAGATTGCCGAGTTGTTACGATTGAGTTGAAAGGTCACAGTTAATGCGCTTACGTCATTAGTCGTGCACGTCATATATTCAGGAGCACATGGCCCAGTCTGTTTTCTAGATTAATCGAAGTTGAATCGGAATATTTACCTACCAAAAGCTTTATCAGATAAGTTAATTTGTCACAATTATTTAATAGTTAATTTTCATGTATCAAATTGATATTTGATTTACAATATCAGGATAAATACAGTTCAGTCAGTAAATGAATAATAATTTTAAGTACTAGATCTACGAGGTGTGGCCGTGGGACACGGTGATATAGTAACTGTATTAAGTGAAAAATACTTTTTATACCAGTAAGTTTATCATTAATCACTGTATTGAATTATATTTCCTATGATGCCTAAAGCAAAGGCAAAATCTAACAGACATGGAAACCCCGTTTCGTTTCCACGCCATGCCACAAGGTCATTGGCAAGAGGTCAATCGGCGCGGTCAAGAAAACAAACTTGAAAAGCAACACCAACAGCTGAAAAAATGTGGCTGTCAATGTGGAAGCACGTGTTCCTACTGATTCTGATCATGGTGATGGCAATTTACCTACAGACTGTCAGGTGGCCGACAAACCCGCTCCTGAGCTTCAGCAAGAGCATCACGTGATTGGTTTTCCTATGGTTTCTCCAAGGCTGTCTCCTTCTGAAACCCCAATATCCAAGGTGAGTGTGACCCTAGTTTGGTAATACCTACTCATGACCTGGATACTCATATTTCAGATGCGTTGTACAGGAAAAAAATGGAATAATCAGTATGTCCATCTTGCACAATTGTTGCACAAAAATTTCCATATGCCCAGTTCACAAGATGACATGCAAATTTATTTCATAAATAATAACTTTGTATTGAAATCTTATAAATCAACTAGATCTAAAACAAATTGAAAATATTGATTCTTGTACTGATGCTTTTGTAAATTTCATTTTAGTTTACATTAAAAACTTTTGAAATACATGACAATTGTAAAAATTCTAATAAATTCCAGATATGTTACCAATATGATATTCAATTTCGCCTTGCATGTCTATAAACTCTAGTAGTCTGTGGTCGAATATTGATGGCCATTTGTGGCTTACATGCGGTTTGCTAGGCTACAGCCCTTCAACTAGTGACGAGGTAATCAGAAATGCCTCTGCAGGTGTTTGTTATGATTACAATTTCAAAGGCGGACGGTTATAAGATGGTTTTTTTTTCAGTTTTGGCACACCTGCATTGTATGTAAATTACCACATCCATCCGATACTTGCGTAAACGCTCAGAAGTCGATGAGTTATAATAGCAGTGCGTCAGGAGCACAATTTGTTCCTCGACCCTAGCGGAACAAATAATGTGTTTCAGCCCCTGCATGTGAAGACATTCCAAAAGGCCGGTTAGAATGACAAAAAGGCCGGTTAGAATTGTCAAAAAAATGCCGAGATCCGGCACAAAAAGTGCCGCAAATTATAAATTGCGCCGCAATCGTGTCGTTCGTCATGTCTGCTAAAAGAAGGAAAATCGAGGATTTTTTCTCCAAAAAAACGAAATCTAGTAAATGTAAGGGGTTAAAGAATGTATTGGTATTCGTTTCTGTTGAATTGTATTTTGTATCTGTTGTATTTTTTCAACTGCATTTCTCTATACTTTGTTTACAGTTCGGACAAATTCGGACATATTTACACACAATTTCAGTTTATTTATTGTTGCATGTTTATCCTTTGGGGCGCCAATCCTTTGGGCTAAATTTAACAAGGAACCCGAAGGTAAGTATTTGTTTTTCTTTCTTACAGGGAAAAAGTTGGTTTCGGAACGTTGACACTAGTCATTATGAGTCATATTACCATACCCAACCTTTTTCCATTTTGTTTTAAAGTGTAAAAAGCTCTATCTTTGACGTCTTTAGACTTCATTTTTTTATGATTCAAATAGCTCGGGAATACCTTAATTAAATGAAAAAAATCAAAGTCACTTTCGTCGGACTGATTACAACATCCTTTCCTCCGTCATTCGCACTCTACCTCAGCTCTGCTATGTACACAAGTAATATGCGTTCCTTGCGAAGATGAAGACAACTAGTACTGGTTAACTGATTGCGAAAAGTGGTCTTATAAATTCCAAGTAGTTTTTTGATCCGGAGGGTAAACTACAGTTTCTTGTAGGTATGCGTGATATAATACGAAAAGGGATACTTTATATCTATTTCAATTTCAATTGTACTTAATAATGAATTCAATTAAAACAATTGAAAAAATGAATAATATAAAAGTATCCCATGCAATATTGTTTGAGATTTATACATCTCCGCTGAAATCAGCTATGAATAGTTTGAAAGCTTTATGCCAAGTCGAAAATATACAAACTCAAAGAAATTTCTTTAGCAAATATTGATACATAATTCATAAATAATTCTGAAGGTAGATATGCCAATGAAATTAATTATATATGTATTTGCTTACCTTTAAAATAATACATAATATAAAAAAGAGAACTATTATAAATCGATCAAGTATTCAATTGATATTATAAATGCATTCATTTGTAAACTACATATATGGAACTTGATTTATTAGATTATAATAGTAAATAAAACCATCTAAATATCACCCTATAGCATCAACATCTGCAGATAAATCATTCTTAAAAGCTTTTCATATATCCTGCTGTCTTGTCATAAATCTACTATTCGAATTGTTCAACCGTACACGTTCATTGCTTACGGTTTACTTTTTCTGGTATATTACATATCACAATCACCAATATAGAACATCTTCAGATGTGGCTTTATTAATTCAGAGACTATAATGCAATTGTTCCGTTTGTCGAAGCAGAGAGCCTTTGGAGCAGATAGACCGTCATTTTCATTTAACAGTTCACCTAAAAATTCACCATCTTTACTAACAATCACAATATTGTTTGACAAATGTCCAGCAACGAAAAGATTCCCATTTGGCGTGAAGCAAATTCCCCATGGAAATTTGCATTTTGAGTTGTTCGACACCCACTTCCGCTGACCTTCTATATCTAAACAAATGACGCCATTTTGTTCATCTGTGATGAATATCCCTTCGGTATTTACTATCACACTTCGTGGAATACTGAAATAGTTTCCCTCCAAATCTTGATCATATCTACTGAGTAGTTTTCCTTTTAAATCAAACACATTTAATTGCCCTTTCTCTTCCCCCTTCACTCCACCACCAGTCACATAAATCTTTCCATTTAGACATGCAATGCCACGACAATGTATACGTGTATCGAAGCTTGTTTTTAAAGCTAGATGCGCATCAGCTGATATAAATTGCACTTTCTTCAATCCTGGCAAAGTAAAGGCAATATCGTGTTTATTAATCTCACAAAGCCCCCAAGCGGTTCCTCCAACTGTCAAACTTTCCTTTTCTTTTAAACAGTTGTCAAAAAGTCTTATGTTTCTGTTATAGTAGTCAGTTAATAAAATTAAGACTGAAGAATCATACTCTTTTACGCACATATTCGGCACATCAAAGTCATTTCCAGAATCTGATATTACTGATATTGCTACAGTTCCAAATAGTCGGCCTTCCTTAAGAAAGCTGGTAATGGCCTCCATGATTTCATTTTGAAACTTACAGTCAGTGGTCAATTTGTCATCGAACATACAAGGTTCGATCTTAATCTCATTGACTATACGTTTACCTTCTAATACATTCTTATATTCAGCGATATCATTGTTTTCATTTGCCAAACTTGCTGACAAACAACCCAGCCTTGAAAGTAGCTCATTATACCTTTGGATATATTCTTGCGCACTGCAAATTTCAGGTGCTAATCTTCTTTCGATATCAGTCTCGGACTTGGCTATAACACTTTTAACACACTCTATGATAGATTTTTCAAACATCTCTAAACGTTTCATGCACGTCGTTCTTCTGGTTTTTAGTTTGAGGGTGTGGGCAGTGTATTCTTTTAGTACAGATTTTATTTTTTCCATCCTTCTATTCAAATCATCATTTAATTCTACAAGTGTTCCATCATTTTTATATTTCTGTATCAAATCAGGCAAAAAATCGACATCTTGACATGATCTGAAAGAGAAAAATATAGTGCTTTGTCCGTTGCAAATTAAATCATTACAATGAAGCATATTATCTCTGTAAAATGCATTTAGATAAGCTAGCAGGTGATTAGTGACTTATTCCCAGCCTTACTTAAGAAGCTGGATAGCTTCCCCACGAGGTTCAGGCTACGGATCCGACTGCGCTTGACCTTTCTTACTTGACCTTTCCTACTAGTCATTGTGTGCGGCAAAGATTTACTTTTTGTCTAAAATCATGCTTATAATGAAATTATATCATGCAGACTTAAAAAGGGCGAGGGTTTTTTACTATTTTACACACTTTTTAATTTTTTTATTCTCAAAATTTTTTCCTGTTCTTAAATGTTTCATCAGAAAAGGTTTGTTGGAAAACCCAGTCTTAACCAAGAAAACCCTACAAAAATTTTTTCCCCCATGTGGGTTTTCTTCTTTAAAAAAAATTTTTTTAAAATTAAATTAAAATTTGTACGCACACAAGCTACGGCCCAAGGTTAAAAAGCTATGCCTTTTAAAAACCCCCCAAACTAAAATTTTAGAAAAACATAAATTTTTAAAGCATTTGGGGGCATTTTTACGTGCCCGTTGTGCTTTAATTTTCCCCCAAAAGTGTTATTTTTTTATCTCTTTTGTGTGGGAGGTTTAATTTAAATTTTTTACTTGTATATAGATCAGAATAAGAGTAAATGGTAAGGAAAAGTGTTCCATAACCTACAGACAGACTTGTCATTTTACGTTTTCTGGTGGAAATTATGATATTCTTTTATTAAACAGTATGTACGTCATGCGCAAAGCAGTCTGAATGTCTTTGGACTGAGTTAAATAATATCATACAAGACTCCACACTTCCTTGAAACTGAGGGTCCTGGGTTCAAATCCCAAAAGGGTCGAGAATTCTTCTCCTGTTTTTCTTTAACCATAATTTATATATCCTGGGACATAAGTTATCTTATGTCCCAGATATATCTAGTAAATCATTTTTGGAAAGATAGAAGTGTTTAATTTCAATTATAATAATCATTATAGCTATATGTATATTGGCTAAATAATACTAGATTTAATTACAAATATGGAACCAGATATTTTAAAAGACTAATGAAATCAAAACGACACCATTAAAATATCCTCAATTAAATGGACTTTAGTAGGCTCTGTAAGGAGGAAAATGACCAAACGTGTAAAAAATTGGTTTGGTAAAGTACCATTTTTATACATTCTTCAATCATTTTGAGTAGTAATTTTGCTTGTTGACTTAACTTGTTACTTGTAACATTAATAATTTGGTTATTTTTATATCATATCTATATTTCATATTTTAGTATTAGATCTATTCAATATATTTTCTGAACAATTTCGCACACAAACTTCTATTTGGGTTTACTTGTTTAGATGATATACATGTACTCCTAGCTGTTAAATTAGGAATGAAATAATTTTGTGGACTATAACATTAAAAGAATATAGTCCCGAATATTAATGAAATCCTAATGATAAATCTAAAAGGCCCATCATGACCCCAAAAAGCTTTCCTTTTTGTTTCTCATTAGATCTTTATTTTTGATGTCCAGTTATAGTTTCAAAAAATTTACTCACTGGCCTATTGCCTGAACTGTCTTTTGCTTCTGATGCCTTTTGGCAATCACTTCAGTTGTAGTGATTTAGTATTTTGTATAAAGGTCAAAATACTAACTTGGTTACATTTTGCTTCATTTATCAAAAATATTTTTACATTCAATGCTAATTTCTTCAAATTATAAAACTCATTTTTGAAAAAAATCATCTCTGAGCCAAAATGTGTTTTAATGAAAAAAACTGAAAATATATATAATGAAAACATGCATTCTGTTGCCTATTTTAATTACAATCATTTTTATAATCAAAATTCAAAACGATAATTATAAATTTTCTATATACATGCATAAATGTACATGTATATAGTGTTTACAAAATTAGACAGAATAGCAGGACCTCACCTATTTGTCACTTTTTGTGTCCCAAAAAAGTGTTCAATATATAGGTTGACAATGCATACGGTTGCATGGTATGTATATGTATATATGTATGTCAGGTTATCACCATTATCCATTATTCAGACAACAGAGAACATGTTTTAAGTTAAGAGGAACGCCCCAGACCGCCCATTACAGATTTACAGTGGAAAGTTTTTGGAGTTTCTCCTGTAGCTATATTATTGAATTATGACCTTTATCAAAAAATTATTTTTGCGTAGCATTCAAGATAGCAAATCAATTCATTCGAACCTTACAGTACTCAGTAGATATGTTACCCTCGCGTCGGTATGTCTTAATACCGGATATGACTCATATCCGCGTATATGACTTTTTAAATACATCGCGAATATAACTGATAACTTTTTTATTTATGGACCAAATTTAACGATATTTTGCATGTAAAATCATTTCATTATTATAAAACATCGTATCAAGAAAAAATAATAAAAAACAATTACTTTGTAAAATATAAGTCATTTCCGTTATTTAAAGGCATATCCGGTATTAAGTCATACCCCCCTCGCGTTAACCAGAGTGATTGTTACATGAACGATCGGGGGGAGGGGGAGGTTATTAAACGAAATCAGAAAATTTACCTATGATCTTTTGTTATGCAAACACGGCAGCAGACGACATAGTGGTCACCACATACCATATCCTCCTCCTTACCGGCGTGAGTCTCGCATTTACTCAAAGTCAAGGGAACATGGTCTTTTGAAACATTCTCACATTTTACCAAAGTATGTCCTTTAGTACCACCAAACCTTTCGTGCCATGATAGACATGTTGAACAAAAATACTCCCCACATTCCACACAAAACCTCTTGGCTTCAATTAACCTGTCCTGTTGTGAACAAGGTGTACAGTTGAAATCATACGTTTCATCAGATGAAATGATTTGTTCACAAGCCGCCATCTTGTTTTATAAACTTTAAACTTCCCGATTTATGGCACGCCACAGTTATCTAGATACAATATATATTGTCTTATGTTGTGTTTTTTTTTTTCAACATGGAAAAACAAAAGACATTACGATATGAAAAACTCTAAAAAGTGTCGTATCTTTTTTTTAATTTCACATTCTCAAGTATTTTTTTTTCTTCTGGAATTGTTTAACAAGCGATCACTAATATTTTTTTAATAAAATAAAAAATATCATTATCATATCATCATTTAACTCACAGGGATACCTGACGCTTTGTTCTGACAGTATTCCCTACCGCTACCCCCTCCCCCACTCCCTCCAGTCCCTGTTACAACCCCCAAAATTATAATTTAAAGTACATTTCCACATTAATTAATCATACCACTATTACACAATTGAAACTTGAAACTTGAAACTTTTTATTTACTTAAACGCCTATTTTTACAAAACATTCATATTCAATGGCGTTGTACAGCAATAATAATGATAATAAAATACTTCTAATAAAATACTATTAAGAAATGGTTACAGTGTTATGAGCAGATATTAAGAAATTATTGAATGATTTTAAATGAAAATGAGTAAAATGGTATCAATTCAAGTTAAGAACATATCATGCATCAAGAATAATAAAAAATTGATAAAAGATTACTAATATCACATTGAAAAATCACTTTTAGAATATACTACATATCACAGCTATGAATTTTAAAATTTCAAACGTCATTTGCGCTTTTTCACTTTTGAATTAAAACAAGTTGAAATAGTCCCTGAACATGTGGGTCTTAAGATTTCTCTTGAATGCTTCTATAGTGTTACTGTTTCTGATTTCTGTCGGTAATTGATTATACAGTTTAGGTCCAATGTAACTAAAGCTACGGTCTGCGAAAGATTTTCTCTTATTGAAAGGAACATTGTAACAATTGTCAACACATTCTGATGATCTGAGAACTCGTTTTGCAGATTTGCTTTCTAAAAGTTCAGTAAGATAATCTGGTGCGTTTCCCTTCGAACAATTGAACATGTAAGTTAAGATTTTAAAACTTATTCTTGCCTTTACTGGCAGCCAGTGAAGATCGAACAAAGCTTGCTTAGAGCTATCATATTTACTTCTTAAAAGAACTAACTTTGCGCACATATTTTGAATCCTTTGCATCTTTTGTAAATCACAGTTTGCGATACCGTATAAGATGGAGTTACAGTAGTCTAAGTGAGACATTACTAAAGATAACACAAGAGTCTCTGTCGCTTCCTTTGTGAGGTATTGTCTTATGTTTTTGATCCGCATAAAATTTATCATGGCAGTTCTACATTTCCGCTTTACGTGTTCTTTGAAGTTCAAATTTTCGTCGAGGAAAGCACCAAGATATCGAATGCAGTTTTCTTTGTTGATGGTATCGTTTACAATTTTGATAGATTTAGTTTTCACATTTGGTAAGTTGTTGCTTACTCCCAAACATAATGAATTCGGTTTTTGAGGTGTTCATTTTCAACTTATTAGAATTCATCCAGTTGTTCGTTGTTTCGCCAGCGTTTTCTAAATCACTTATTGTATTCTTTTCACTGTTTTGTATATTTGGAGAAAACGATTTGTCCATAGTATGGTCGTCTGCGAAGCCACGAAGTGTGACCGTCGGCGGAATGTCATCGAAAAGTGTGCCTGCATAGGCGAGATACAACCAGGGCCCGAGACAGGATCCTTGAGGAACAGAACACTCCAGTGCACGTGACGTCGAATATGCCGAGTTTACATTAACCCGACAACTGCGTGGGTGAAGGTAGGAGTCAACCCAGCTTAATGCGGTAGAGGTAAGTCCGTATTGCTTGTTGAGCACGTCGATCAAAATGCTGTGGTCGACCGTGTCAAACGCGGCGCTCAGGTCAATGGCGATTAAAGCAGTCACTTCCTGTTTTTCCATTGCGCCGAGAAGGTCGTTCACAAGACGCAGAAGCGCAGACTCACAGGAATGATTTTTTCTATAAGCACTTTGATTTGTGGGTAGAAGTTTATGTTTTTCAGCATGTGAATTTAACACTAATAGGGCTGCTTTTTCAATAACTTTTGAAAGAAACGGAAGATTACTGACTGGGCGATAATTCGAATAGATCAGATCAAGTCCAACTTTTTTAAGCAATGGTCGAACTACAGCCTGTTTCCATTTCTCAGGAAAGATGCCTTGACTGAGCGATAGGTTCACTAATTTAGTTATCAACGGAAGTAATTCAGTCAAAAACATTTTCAAGACGACAGTTGGTAGTACGTCGAGTTCACACGATTTCGATTGCATATTGTTTATGATTTTCTTCACATCATCTTCGGAAAGTTCGTCGAATTTTGGTAGATTTTCCACATTTTTGACCGAAGGTTCGTAGTTCGGGTAAGTTTTCAAAGATTCTCTGATTTTAGAAATTTTGTTCATAAAATGGTCCGCAAACGAATCCGCAATAGCATTGTCACTCTCGCCGCTCGGCATAGGATTTTGTACTTTACTTCCGGTAATTTCTGTCACAAATTTATATAATTTCTTTGAATCGCCTTTAAACTCCGAAACTTTTTCGCTGAATGTTTGTTTTTTCGCTTTTTTAATTTCCATAAAGTATTTATTCCGGGCATTTTGAAATGAATGATAATCCTCGGGTTTTTTGTATCGTTTCCATGTTTTTTCTGCTTTCCGAAATGATTGTTTCTTTTCAAGAATTGAATCACTGAACCATGGCTTTGGAGCACGAGTAATACGAGTTTTCTCTGTGACTGGGGCATGTTTGTCCAAAATAACTTGAATTTCATTCTCAAAATCACATACATATTCGTTTATGTCTATTTGTTCAATTTCTAGACTTTTCAGATCTTCTGAGAAAGCGTCTTTATCAATATTTTTATAGTTCCTAAACGAGACTGTTTCACTTTTGATATTTTCCTCATTATACCTCTAAAGTATTAGTTATAACTCGCACTAATTGTGGAAATTGACTTGAAATCATATTTTTGAGGGCTTGTAACAGAGACTGGAGGGAGGGGAGTAGCGGTAGGGGATGATTTCTGATCAAAGCGTCTTATCCCTGTGATTTAACTTTTTTTTTTAGCTCAAGACTTCATGTACTTGACTTGTCGTCTGAAATTGAGGGCTACCAGTGGGTATGTCATGTAGTCCAAATACTGAGAAAATCGAAAAGTGTGAAATATGCTTGAAATGAATTTACATCTATAGTCCTCACGAAACTTTATAATGATAACTGTTACTTCTAACTAACCTGTTACAAATCATATAAACAGAAATGGAATATATGCTTGAAATATTATCAATAATTTAAGGTGATATTTACTGTACTTTATTACATCCCCATCACATTTAATTTCGGGCTCAATATGGCACCAAAACTTATCAATTAAATGGCTAATATATAATCAGTTCAATAAAAACAAACGCTTTTCTTAAGCTTTCGACGTTTAGTCTTCTTCAGAAAAAATTGACGCTTATATGATTAAATGGCTGACAGAATTAAATGGCTGACAGAACAGAATGCTCTTCGAAACATCTGTTATTTTTAGGAATGCATCTACAATTTAAATAGTTTGTTTTATTTTATGCTTTTCAGTGGATTACTGATTTATCCGTGAAAATTATATCTGATAATTTCACAGTGAAAATTATCAAAATATAATTTCACTTTTTAATGACGAAACTACTTTTTTAAGATTTTCCCAATGTGGTACCTCAATTTTATTTTTGCTGACAATTTTGACAATGTCAGGCTGTTTAGAGAAAAGCAAAGCTGAAATTGATAAATAACTTAAATGTCAAAAGTAATAAAAAGAAGAAAACTTACTTCTATTCATCTAAATTACTAATCACCAAATATCGTCTCTTAATTTTATTGTTTCATTTTTACAGTCTGAAAAATACATTCCTTCCACATACAAAACTGTTCTTGATGATATTTGGGCATATTTAAGTATCCTACGAGCAATAACTGCAATATGCTTCATGAAAACTTGAAAAGCAATGACAGCCATCAGCCCGAAGAATAAGTAAACAACCCAGCGTTCGTAAGGCAGCCTTTCAACAAATCCAAGTTTCCAATTCCTAGCCGTTTTCTGAATGTTTACACATCTGTCAACACTTAAATATTGTCTGTTACAATCCTCAAATAAGTTTTCTTTCTTTTAAAAAGGTGGATGACTAACAAATCGAAATGATATCCCTCTGAATCAAACACAATTATTGAAATACACAACTTTTAAAAATGGCGGCCGTTTACATTTCACAGAGCCAGGTCTAATAAAAATTCGCAGTAAGTAACAGAAATATGGATGGATGGTTGGACTTTTTCTCCTACTAGAATTGTTTGTTTTTATTATTAAAACAAGCGATCATTCATATTTTTTTTAATAAAATGA
Organism: Ruditapes philippinarum; assembly: GCF_026571515.1. Classification (NCBI taxonomy): domain Eukaryota; kingdom Metazoa; phylum Mollusca; class Bivalvia; order Venerida; family Veneridae; genus Ruditapes; species Ruditapes philippinarum. The sequence continues at coordinate 29,778 of NW_026858005.1, forward strand.
ATAATATCACCGCCATTTAACGTTGATTATCGAACTTATTTTTCAGCCCAAGACTTCTTGTATTTTATGAGAAATTCGACTAATACATGTACATAATAGAGGCTACCAGTGGGGAAAACAGATTTTAATATTAAAGTTAATATCAAGGAAATTTCGTTTTAACTTGTTTTTAAGCATAAAATAAAAAGAAAATTTGTTTGTTTGTTGTGTAAGATGTAATTTTATTTCATCTCGTGAACTTTAAAAACAGTATTCTCACTCGTGGCTACGCCACTCGTGAGAATACTGTTTTTAAAGCTCACTCGATGAAATAAAATTTCATCTTACACACAAACAAACAAATATCCTCTATATAAACTCAAGATTTTCGCGATGATTAAAGTGGTAAAATTTATGAAACATTTACCTCTTATTAATAAACATACATTTTTAATGCTACATCATATTTTAAATGACTCTTAGTAAGACTGCACAGTGGTGTATCGGTCGTCATCTTAAACTCCACCTTAAATATTTCAAGATTGTAGATCGAATATAAGTAAGTACTCAGGATTTAAGCAGAACTCATTTGATACCTTCAAAATTCTGGATCCAAAGTGCGTTGATATGTTGAGCATCGGTAAAAATATATGTGAATTTCCGCTGCTCCAGGCGTGCGCTTTAAGTCGGTATGTGAGTTTCCAACATTTCAAAGCTGCACGCCTCCAGATGAGCCAAAATATTTCAAGAATATAAAAATTGAGAAAAAATGTACTAATATTTTAAGAAAGGTAAAAATATTCAAGATCCATGTTATAGTTTACATGTTATTTGCGTTTTAAGACTGATTTTGCAGGATTTTATCATCATATATCTACTGCGTTACTATCACATTAAGGGCTGTTTTTGCATATTGTGACCCTTTTTTGGTTATTTGCACGGATTGTAAGTGCCGATTGCAATATGTAAATAACTTTATTTGTTTACCTTATATTATTTAACTTTCAAATACATTATCAAAATTTTCAAAAAAATTTATGAATCTGTGGGCGTGCTGCTTTTAACATTCATATAAAAATATTTTTTTAAAAAAGGAAATCACAATGTGATCCTACCCTCCTGGCTTTCCCCTATATTTACTCATTTTTTGTTCGGATTTTATGCACTCTTCATGGAGATAGATATTCTTTCCGCCGTGGGTTCTGGTGTGCCCAAAATATGCAATGCGTGTGAAGAAAATGTCGCTGAATGGGCTCCAAATTCAGAGTTGTCACAAAATGTTACCTCCAAACGGGTTCCATCCCGTGGAAATTATCAGTGGTAAAACAAATATAAGAAATATAGCAGTACATGTATTATGATGTTTGATAGTATTTTTACGATTTCTTTTTTCAAGAAATATAAAGTAAATATTTTTGTATTTTTTTTCATTCTAATTACTTAAATCAGTTGAATGTCACCTACCGATGCTGTTAATCCCATGGATTTTAGTTATTGTTTGGGGTTCACGCACCAGGAAATGTCAAAATAAGAAGGTAATAAATTGCAATATTTTTGTTTGGTATCACGTTAGCTATTTTTAGTGTTTTAAATTTACTTTATTTGATACACGACAAGAATACAAGTCTACGTCCCTGTGACTCATTGAGTTCGAGTTTTTGGACAAAAACATACTTTCCTGTGACGGACGATCTAGTTAATAACAATATGAGCCGCGTCATGACAAAACCAACATAGTGCTTTGCGACCAGCATGGATCCAGACCAGCCTGCGCATCCGCGCAGTCTGATCAGGATCCATGTTGTTCGAAATCAATTTCTTTACTTGCTATAGGGTTTGTAAGCGAACAGCATGGATCCTGATCAGACTGCGCGGATGCATGCTGGTCGCAAACGCACTATGTTGGTTTTGTCGTGACGCGGCTCAAATATAAATAGTTTTCAACAGTTGTGTCATTTATGTGGAGATGTTGGCCAGCAACTTGAGGGAAAAACAAGTTTGTAGCGGTACCAAATAAAAAGAAACGTTCATTAGGAGTAATGATCGGAGTATTGTTAATTGATTTAATGCTCTATACTCAACATTAAAAGCCTATTTACCAAATGCAAAGAAATAAAAGCTTTATTTTCATGTTTATTCATAATCTCTACTTTTTTTTTAAAAAAATAAGAAAATAAAATAAAAGATAAAACAAAATTAACATAAAATCTGTTGATATAAACAATTTAGTTATGTGTTATATTAATAAACCTTAAACATTTAAAATGTATTGATATGTAAGATATAAACATACAATATCAGTAAAAACGCTGATCAGCTTTAGGCCTTCTACAGCGATGAACATAGCATTGATTTCAAAGAAAGTGATGTTACATAATTGAACGACGCCCGCCGGAAAAAAAACATATAAAAACTATAATTTTAAAAGAATATGTATTATTAAAGTCTTGTATAAAAATACAATTATGTGCATCATAGTAAACCCATTTAAGATCCAAACTCTGACATGTGTAACGCATATTACAAATACTATGTTCAATATTTGCATAATAACAATATAAGAATAGTCCGTACTATACGAGTTATCTATATAAGTTTGCTATAATGCTTTGCACAAAAAAGTAAGAATGTATATTCCTCAAAGGACTTTCCAAAGTATTGTTAAAATCAAACATGCCTTTTTATTATAAAAATAATTTTTATGAAAAATAACTCGCATGTTAATAAAACTTGAATAGGAGCGTTTTCAATACATTACATACATAACTGGATTATAAATGAGAAATGAAAGAAAACGCACGAGACTTGGTGATATTGAACAATATCAAGTGAGGCAAACTGTTAACAAACATACACCATATTCTACACTTTGTTTGTTCTTTAAGACTTCATACTTTCATGAGTACGCCAATGTGTTAGTGTTTATATTATATCATTAAATAAAATTATGATTACCAGGGTTTTATTTTTGCAATCCTGCCGACCGCCTCCCTGACAAAATATTAAAATTAGGGTCGGCTGGTTATCACCTTTGTTCTTCTATACAGTGTATCTGCAATATGAAACGGATTGCTGCAGCTTAAAGGATAATCTTGAAGTTGAATACGAGTACTCTTCAAAAGCTTTCACTAAACCTATGCCATTCTATCACGTGTCATGTTTACGTGTACTGTTCACGTGCCATTTATACGTGTGATTTTTAATGGCAAATTCTATGTGATATTCACATTTCCTTCTAAATATAGAACTATGATATAGGACAGATATATCAAACTGTAGATTCCACTGTTATGCGAGACTGTTTAGATTTCTGTGACCCTAGTGAATAATTCGTACTATGTGTGGCTGATAAATTCCCAAAAGATCTGTTGAATGACGGCATTGAAACTTTACTACTCGCTATTGTTGATATACTTTGTGAACGCTGAAATACAAAAATACAAAACAAGCATTATTATTCAAAAATCGTGTGCTTATTTATTTTTTGTTTTTGTTTCAGAAATAATCTTAATAACAAAAGTATTATTTTTTCCTTTCTTAAAAAAAATAGGATGACGAGGAAATGAATCGGTGGTAGCACTTAGATGAAGTTTAGTTTCAACAGAAGTTTTTAAAAAAAAAATCGACTTATTTAGGAGAAACAGTCGTGTCAATGACTTGCGTCAAACGTTGTTAGTAAAAGTACAACACTAGGCCAAATTTTACAACAAATGTTGATAGTTATATATATTATGGATTTAGATTTATAACTTACATTTAAATCCGAGAGTTTTGAAAATCCTCTTGTCGTCTGCTTCTCCTCATACGGGTCCTCAACGAACCCCTTCACGTGTTGTATTAAACGACGATGTTTAACAAGATACGGTCCCCATTCCCTGGTTGGGGTAATCAATAGTCGAAATTTCTATAATAAATAACAATTTTCATAAATGTGTGTTCAAATTTCTAAAATATAGTTCTATCATTTATAAAATAAATGTATGAAACAATACGTGAAATTCGCGTTTATAGTATAATTTTTTCAGCTAACCTACAAAAATCAGCAAACTTTAGCAATATTTCATCTGAGCATGACTATACTAGATGTCGCTTTTCTATGCTAAACATCTTCATAAATAATTCCTGATTTGCAAGTGTTAATATACTATTTATTTACATATCAGATGATAAATTCGGCAAATAAAACAATCTGCTTATTTTCATAAAAAGTGAAATTAAAATTGTTTTGACACAGTGGCATTTTTAGAAACTGAAATGAAATTACAAAAATTATCTTACTCCAAGGGGGCTATCTGTGTCATCCTCGGTAGCGAGTTTGTAAAAGAAGACAATAAATATAGGTGAGATGACAAGACATGCCAGGAACCAGCCTATACCATCAGCCCAGCCGGGAAACACGTAATCACCATACGTCGATGACTCATAGTCGACAAACGTGAACACAAAAATAAACTGAAAAATATATGCAAAAACATTTTGCCTTGATGATAATCTTTGACAGTCTCTTCGAGGTCTGTCTCAAATCACATGATTTTCATTGGTCAGTGCATATTCTGGGCTTGTTTCTAACCAATCAAATACCTGAGATCTGAGTTTTCAGATAAAGTAATTTTTTTATAACCTCTGACCAAAATTGCAGATTTCTGCTGGTTAGTGCTTTATACATCTTTAAAACACATAACAAAGCCGTTTTACTTTAAGTCAGCGTCTGTTATTTTTTAAAAATTCTTTATAATACAAATTTAATATTTGAAGCGTTCATTTTTTTCAAAGGAAATACATGTAATGTTAAATACGAGCACATATACATATGTTGTGACTTTAGAATACACAACATAGCATTGATGATCCCTGAACATTTATGAATGAGTGTGTTGCCGGTTAAAGCAGAAAATTGTCAATATTCTCTATAGATACATGTATATCCTGGACAGTCAATTTGTTTAATTGTATTCTCAAACTCTTAAAATAATTGTAAAGAGTGTACGCTGTGATAAATTTCAAAACATCTTGAACGGGAAACATCTGGCAACGTCTGTACTTTCGTAGACTACTAGTATAGTTTGAATGGTCATTAAACTCATGAACTTTATTTCATAGGCCATTATATTCATGATGTCTATATACATTAGCCATTAAATTTGTATTTTATTTAATTTGTTTCATATTTCTATAAACAAATATCTTGCATTTAAATTTTAGGACGCCAGCAAAGATTGAACAAAGAAACAAGATTTCACAATTTCATACTTACTAGAACAGCTAAGGGGCTAATAGCATACCAACATATCTTGAAGTAAATATTCTGTGGAAATCCTAACATCACTTCCAAATCATTACAGAATCTAGTTACACCTGCAAATGTCAGAATACTTTTGGTTTTATAGAAAATTGAAACAATAATAATGACGCGTAATATATCGCGTGCATCAAGCAGACGCCATATGTCCTGAATTTCTCAAACGAAACTATCCATAATCAATTTCTGATATATCAATATTAGAATTTAAGATAAGTCAGCCAATAGTATAAAGTCTGGCCAGATTGCTAAAAAAACGAGAATGCTGACATGTCTATATACTGATGACTAAAGCTTATCACTTCCGGGTTATGCAGAGTAAGGGTAAACTTAATGCTAAAATTTAGACGAAAATTGTTAAAGTGACATTATGCTCATATTTTCATCGTCAAGTTGAACTAAATTGACAACATATTTCAAAAGATTGAGTGTTATCATGGTGATTGACCAACAGTTGATATTGGAAAACGTTTTGGATAGAATATATATCCTGCCTTAAATATAAAAAGACTGCCCCACTATTGTTATAAATTGACCGTTTCAGGTTAATTCTGTTAGTTCTGATAGTAGATAATGTTTTGGGGGCCACGTGTGTAATTTATCGTTCATGCGAAGTAAATTATAAAATTGAAAGGAATTCTGACAAAATGTTAACTTGTTCTGACAGTCAGTCAGTCAGTAGTTTAAGCTTAATGAGGGTCCATCCGCCCGCGAGGGCACAAAATGCAGCTTGCGCTGTCGAGTACGGACCCCGGACATGTCACCAGTCATGTCCTTAAAGAGTTAATTTTGAAGCACAAAATGGTGATAATTTACCTCCATGCAATTTCCACGGAGTATTAGCCAAAGATATGAATTTTGAGCCAAAAGTAGGTCACTGTACGACGGTCAATGAGAATCTAAATGTACAGTAACCTGTGACAATAGGAAAGGTGTTTAGCCCTGAAAAGGGCTGTTTGTGCCAGCTATAGACCTGCCTTTCAAGCCGTCTAACCGTGCTAGGGGCTCACGCACCCTAGAACACCATCCTCGTCGACCCAAGCGCCTACTTTGTAGGGCCACTCCCCTCGGCATTAGTCAGGACATCGGCAGCTGGTCCGCAGTTGATGACGAAGTAACGATCCCGTTGTTACAGCCTACGGGAGGCTTCTATTTAGTTGAGTTGTTTGCTACCAGCCAAGCTGTAAATCTTCTGATGCTCTGTGCCTTCTCAGCGACGTGCACGCTCCGAGGGGAAGTGAGAAGCTTGTTCTGACAGTTACCTGTTTACTCACTATATACCTTTGTATGGGCATAATGTCACTTTAAGATATTTGAGCATTTCAGTCCATACAGATATGACAAAGACATTATTTTTTCCCCGATTTACATCAAGGCCAGGTTGTACCCGGGTATTCCGTTTGCGAGTTTTAATCATTAAACAAAACACAAAATAGGCATGTTTAATGCTAAGCAAAATCATAAAATAAGACTCGCTAAAATGAAAATAAAACAACCTTGGTCCGATAATAAAGATATGGTTTCAAATTAAAATGTAATGAAAGGAAGACCTTTTTTATTTCTACATTAAATAATAAGTCTATAGTAAGTATATATGTATTTCAGTTACTTCCCTTTGTCTGATTATATTTGTGTGTACGATATACAATAAATGCTGCTGAAGAAGGCCGAAACGCCGAATGCTACGGCAAATACAAACTAGCGTTTATAATTATATACATCAAATAGAGATTTTGTTTATAGAATTTAGATTAATTTAGATTATTTTATTATATAAAGTATATATAAATTTTTCTAAACATTTCTAAACTAATGTGTTACCGTAGCAATACGCTATTGCCATGTTCTCCGCAAAGCCAATGATGAGCAGCGTCCATCCACCGACAAAGTTGTCTAGGATTTGTAAAAGGTACATTCCACCCTGGTTTATAAAAAGGAATATGCCATAGTACTATTTTGATATGAGTATATTCAATCTACAAATAATTCTATTACGTACATTTCGTGAAATACATAGTATATACTCGTGGTATCTAAATATTGTTGAAATTCGCAAAACAGAAACTAATAATTATCAAAATAGAAATTGGCAATAATTATACCTCAATTATAAAACTATTTTTAATTATAAAACTATTTTCTAATTTCACTTTTCAGAAAATTACCTAAACAAAGAATTATAATAAAATGAAATGAAAAGACTTAAACCTGTATAATTATTTTACAAAGTCCAACAAAATATCACAATTAGTTATTTCCAATCTGTTCAATTCACTAAACCACAAGAAAATATATTCTTTGTGGTAATTACGTTTTGTAATAAATGCATTTCACCTCACAAGAATACTACACAGAATATCATCTTACCGAACATGTTAGTGGTAGACCTAGAAGAAAAAATATGGCGCAAATAACTAAAATAACAAATGTTTTAAACTGTCGTAGAATGGGCACTTGGTCCATGCATCCCGTCAACACGGTTTCTACCATAGCAAACTGTAAATTAAAAAAGCTGAGTGTTAAAATAAATAACTTTCAAATATAATCAAAACTTGCACTTTCTTGCAGTATGTAATGAACTTGTTTTCGAGTTGCTAATATTTTAAAATTTAGAAGCAAAAAGTATACAGTCAAACCAGAGTGCACGAAAAAGCTGGATAACGAAATCATATAAGACACTGTTAATGCTAAGTTGATAAAAGTAGACCTCCTTCACTTGAATAGTACCAACACATCTCATTACCATGATAAAATGTTGAATTCTGCTAAAGCCGGTGCTAGGGGGCGTGGGCGGTAACTTGTACTTTCCATTACCGTCTATGAACAGGCTCTTTCAAACCGAGCCTGCAACATTTTCAGTTTTGTCGTTTTGCGCGTTCTTTAGGAATTCTTTATTTCTTTCTATTTTAGTCTTTAATGTATAAAGTAAATCTGATACACAGAGGTTTAACCTCATTACACGAACCAGAAAGGGCAAGAATGAATAGCGGCATATTTTATCAAAATATTATAAACTTGCCATCAGTAGCTAAAATATGATTTTAAGATTTACCTGGCTGTCGAGTCCTAGTGTTATAAGCATAAAGAAGAACAGAATAGACCAAAATGGCGGTGCTGGTAAATTAGTTACAGCTTCAGGATAAACGACAAACGCCAATCCAGCCCCTGCAATAATAAATGTAACACCCATTTATAAACATTTAATGATCACACCCATTTATAAACATTTAATGATCACACAATTAGCTTTTCAGAAATTCTGTTGAGAAGATTGTATTTTGTTGTAAGATAAACACAAATCCTTTGATTATAAAGGGACTCCACTGAAGCATTTGACATGAAGAATATGGAATTTTTTTTCAAGCTAAGTGTACCATGTGATATAGGTCTGGCCCAATAACTTGTGTCGCTCTGTCCGTTTTTCTAGAATAATCATTTTAATTATGCAAAATGCCCCTTAGATTCTCTAAATAATAAAAAAAAATCGTATAAACGTTTTAGCTCAAGGATTTTTTTTTAATTTAGTATTGATAATTCAATTTCTTAAACTATTTTTTGAACATTTTTTTCTGTTCTAAATGTTTTTTACCATGAAGATGTTTTTTTATCTGTACAAGACTTTGTGAGGACAATTTAAGACTTTGTGAGGACAATTTAAGTTGAATTAATAATATTAAATATACATGTTAAGTTATATCAAGTTGTGTATATTGAAGATTGTGTGATATACTATGTGCAGACTTTGCGGTTTTTGGAACAGATCACAACAGGTTTAACACAATGCGGATTCCAAAACTTAATAAATTTGCAAAATATCAGTAAAACACTTGCCATCTTGCGCTACTTTGTCTACTGTGGTACCCTGTTTTCCCGCCATAAAACCTAGGTACGAAAATATCACAAATCCGGCAAATATACATGTGAAGAAATCCCCTAGACATACTATCACTGTATCCCTGAAAATAGATCAAAATGTTTACAGTATATTTTGGTCTATATTTGTTCAGTTAATCTGATCATAACTAAACTGTTTCCTATATACTGATTATTGGTTAACATTATCTTTTAAATCACTTGCAATGTTGTTGTTTTTTTATATCTGTTCGACAAGAAGAAACAATATACATGTAATACCTTTTTAATTATATACGTTAGAAGAATTTTTAGACATACGTGCAGCATAAAAAAACATATAAGTTACGTCAACGTTATTAATTTGCCCTGAACCTTTGAATAACCTTTGGCAAACTTACATATTTGGTTGGGAAACAAATGAAAAATTGTTAAGTTGTACAGTATAGTTGAAATACAAAATCGTTTTGACATACTTTAGTATATTGTTGTGGAATCTATTATAACTTGATAAGGTGACCAGCCCGCCGCCAGCTATTGACATTGAGAAAAATATTTGGACAGCAGCGTCCTTCCATACCTGCAAGAAAGAAAATAATAATGATGATAACGATGATAACGACGATGGTGATAACGACGACGATGATGATAACGATGATAAAAACGACGATGATGATAACGATGATAATGACCACATTGATAATAATGATAACGACGACGACAACGACGATGATGATCATGATGATGATGATAACGTCGACGATGATGATGATGATAACGACGACGACGATGATGACAATGTTAACGACGACGACAATGATGATGTGAAGGTATATATTAAGAAATCGAAAACAATTTCAAATATACAAACTTGTCTTGAAAAACAATGTATAATGTAGGTAAACGTAGTATATAAAACTGTAACGTTGTTTTTGATTGGTTAATCGTGACATAAATGTCCTGTTAATAAAAATTTGTTTAACTTCTCACAAAAGAAAGGAAGTCTGCCTTAATATATATTTCTTATAAAGATGTTTGGCATATCATATGGCCGCTTAAAATGGTCTCTTTCTCTATAACCATCACCTAGCAGTTAGGGTCATATAACTTTACAGCCATTTAATTTCATAACCAATAATATACGCATATAATGAAAACTCAACTGTAATTTCAGAACTAAAAAGAGTAAACAATCCTTTTTAATCATATACATTTTTAGACAGACAGACATGACAGGTTTACTGTTGAGTCACAGTAATTAATAACCCCCATTATGTGTAATTTTACATAGAGAAAACTATACGGAAGTAATTATAGTAAACTCTGACTAACATAGAAAATTGCGACAAAATTTTTTAGATTATACTTCAGATATAATAAGGTAACTTACACAGATCTCAAAACTAAACGCTGATATGATGTAAACAATGAATTAACTTTTGTTCACAAACGAAAAGATTAAGAATATTTCTATTAAATATCTTGTAAAAAAACATCAGCAAAAAAGACCTACATGTAGCAACACAATATAGAGGCTTAAGTTGAAATTTTATGAAATAATGTAATTAAAAAATACTCCAGAAAAGTAAGTAAAATTCAATAAAACACAATATCACACAATGTTTCTATATGTCGCTGATGATCACGGAATATAAGGAACATTACCCGAGCGTCCAGCAGCCGTTCCCATTTTGGCACAATGAAGTATTTGATGCCCTCACCAGCGTTGTCCAGCGTAACACCTCGGAAGAACAATATAAGTAGCACCACGTAGGGAAATATTGCCGTGAAATATACCACCTAAAACATTCATAATACTACATTATGTTTGATGAATTACAATCCAACATGCAGTAACTAATGCAGGCATAAAATAAATAAAATAAGGCCTGACGACAACGACAACAACGACAAAGAAAAGCCCTACATTAAACAGAGAGTTATGCTAATGACAAGATTCTGTATTTTGTCTCAGATCATGTCTTTATTCATATTTTTACTTGAGATAAAAAGTATCAAATTCAGCTTAATGATTATTTGTCGTCGAACGTAAAATCTAGAATTATTTAAGTATAATTTTAATAACTTTTCAATCATTTTTCAGAGAATACGTCAAATTGCCATGTAAGGTTAAAAGTTACAATGATTAATAAATGACTAATAAAAGAGTGTGTAAACATTACCTTGCCTGTACACTTATAAGTGAGTTTATGTACATTACCTTGCCTGAAGACTTATGAGTGAGTTTATGTACATTACCTTGCCTGAAGACTTATGAGTGAGTTTATGTACATTACCTTGCCTGTAGACTTATGAGTGAGTACGTATACATTACCTTGCCTGTAGACTAATAAGTGAGTATATATACATTACCTTGCCTGTAGACTAATAAGTGAGTAAATATACATTACCTTGCCTGTAGACTAATAAGTGAGTATATATAAATTACATTGCCTGTAGACTTATGAGTGAGTACGTATACATTACCTTGCCTGTAGACTAATAAGTGAGTATATATACATTACCTTGCCTGTAGACTAATAAGTGAGTATATATACATTACCTTGCCTGTAGACTAATAAGTGAGTATATATACATTACCTTGCCTGTAGACTTATAAGTGAGTATATATACATTACCTTGCCTGTAGACTAATAAGTGAGTATATATACATTACCTTGCTGTAGACTAATAAGTGAGTAAATATACATTACCTTGCCTGTAGACTTATGAGTGAGTACGTATACATTACCTTGCCTGTAGACTAATAAGTGAGTACGTATACATTACCTGGCCTGTAGACTTATGAGTGAGTATATTATATAAATTACCTTGCCTGTAGACTTATGAGTGAGTACGTATACATTGCCTTGCCTGTAGACTTATGAGTGAGTTTATGTAAATTACCTTGCCTGTATACTTATAAGTGAGTATGTAAACATTGCCTTGCCTGTAGACTAATAAGTGAGTATGTAAACATTGCCTTGCCTGTAGACTAATAAGTAAGTATGTAAACATTGCCTTGCCTGTAGACTAATAAGTAAGTATGTAAACATTGCCTTGCCTGTAGACTAATAAGTAAGTATGTAAACATTGCCTTGCCTGTAGACTAATAAGTAAGTATGTAAACATTGCCTTGCCTTTAGAACTAATAAGTAAGTATGTAAACATTACCTTGCCTGTAGACTAATAAGTAAGTATGTAAACATTACCTTGCCTGTAGACTAATACGCGAGTACGTAAACATTGCCTTGCCTGTAGACTAATAAGTAAGTATGTAAACATTGCCTTGCCTGTAGACTAATAAGTAAGTATGTAAACATTGCCTTGCCTGTAGACTAATAAGTAAGTATGTAAACATTGCCTTGCCTGTAGACTAATACGCGAGTATGTAAACATTGCCTTGCCTGTAGACTTATACGTGAGTATGTAAACATTGCCTTGCCTGTAGACTTATAAAAGAGTATGTATACATTACCTTGCCTGTAGACTTATGAGTGAGTAATATATACATTACCTTGCCTGTAGACTTATGAGTGAGTAATATATACATTGCCTTGCCTGTAGACTTATGAGTGAGTATATATACATTACCTTGCCTGTATATTTATAAGTGAGTAAATATACATTACCTTGCCTGTAGACTAATACGCGAGTATGTAAACATTGCCTTGCCTGTAGACTAATAAGTAAGTATGTAAACATTGCCTTGCCTGTAGACTAATAAGTAAGTATGTAAACATTACCTTGCCTGTAGACTAATAAGTAAGTATGTAAACATTGCCTTGCCTGTAGACTAATAAGTAAGTATGTAAACATTGCCTTGCCTGTAGACTAATAAGTAAGTATGTAAACATTGCCTTGCTGTAGACTAATAAGTAAGTATGTAAACATTGCCTTGCCTGTAGACTAATAAGTAAGTATGTAAACATTGCCTTGCCTGTAGACTAATAAGTAAGTATGTAAACATTGCCTTGCCTGTAGACTAATAAGTAAGTATGTAAACATTGCCTTGCCTGTAGACTAATAAGTAAGTATGTAAACATTGCCTTGCCTGTAGACTAATAAGTAAGTATGTAAACATTACCTTGCCTGTAGACTAATAAGTAAGTATGTAAACATTGCCTTGCTTGTAGACTAATAAGTAAGTATGTAAACATTGCCTTGCCTGTAGACTAATAAGTAAGTATGTAAACATTGCCTTGCCTGTAGACTAATAAGTGAGTATGTAAACATTACCTTGCCTGTAGACTAATAAGTGAGTAAATATACATTACCTTGCCTGTAGACTAATACGCGAGTATGTAAACATTGCCTTGCCTGTAGACTAATAAGTAAGTATGTAAACATTGCCTTGCCTGTAGACTAATAAGTAAGTATGTAAACATTATCTTGCCTGTAGACTAATAAGTGAGTAAATATACATTACCTTGCCTGTAGACTAATACGCGAGTATGTAAACATTGCCTTGCCTGTAGACTAATAAGTAAGTATGTAAACATTGCCTTGCCTGTAGACTAATAAGTAAGTATGTAAACATTGCCTTGCCTGTAGACTAATAAGTAAGTATGTAAACATTACCTTGCCTGTAGACTAATAAGTAAGTAATATATACATAACCTTGCTTGTAGACTTATAAGTGAGTATATATACATTACCTTGCCTGTAGACTTGATGCCTTTGATAAGACAGAAGAAGACAATGATCCATGCCAGCATTAGACACAGAACCAGGTACCAGTGAGGCTGTCCAAACTCATCTATACCTGGACTCAGTTGTAGTGATACCTCGCTGAAATACAAGACAATTAATCCTTAACCTCATGGATTTCTGTGATGGATTTGCTTAGTTTTAGATTTAAAACATTCCATACAAAGTTAAGGAGAATTGCAGTATCAAAATACTAAAATAAAACCGGAGCTACAAAATGGACAGAGCCTGGCAGACTCACTGATGTGCAGACAGGCAAGTGTCTATGCTGGTGGCAAAGACTTATTAATGTACAAAAATGCATCGTCGGATACCCGCGGCCGAACCATTAACATTTATGCAAGTTATGTAACATGTTTATCAATCGTGGGTATCCGACGATGCAAAGAATGAAAACATTTGTAAACCTATAACATTCATTTTAAAAGAGCTTAAGTCCCATATATATGAAGGACAATTTCCTTCTTTAAAAAGGGTCAATATGTGTTTTAACTAATGTTTAGATAATATATTCAGAACATTTTAGGCGCTTATCACCTGAAGAAAGTAGTGCTGCCTGTGAAATAATCTGTCAATAAAAAGCAAAATTTCAACAAAATTGGTATTTTGACTCCGATATAAAATACTAAATCATATTTGTCCAAAAAGCAAAAGGAAGTTCATTTGTATGGCCAATGAGTAACTTTTTGGAACCATATATAAAAGACAAATGCGAAATAAAAATAAATGGGCTTAAATGGTCCTTTAAATGAAAGAAAATCCACTCGAAGGGGAAAATTAATTTGAAATACAAAATCATGAATTTGTTCGTACTCAGCAAATCGTGTATTTTTAAACCTGGTACTTTCATGTATTTCAATAAAAAAGCAAATGAAGGTTTCTGTAAATAAAAACACTGATCTTTAAATGAGGAAGGAAATTCTTAAATCGTATAATGACACTTCCTACAATGAAACACTGTAATTATAACTTATGTCTAAAGTTGTTATTGACACAAAAACATCCCATAATGGCTTACTTGAAATACTCCTCAGCAGGCGACACTCGTTTCAGTCCTGTCTCCTCCTCAAACAACGTGTCGTTCCAGACACCGGTCATTTCGTCATCAACAAAGCACGTGCCGTTATTGTACCTGACGCCGTCATCGCATGTTGTCAATGGCAATTTCTGGGAACAGTCTGAAAAAAACAACAAACGTAACATTAAAATTGTGTAAGCCGTTTATTATTTGACCTGTATCTAACGAATTCGGTCTAACTAAATTCATTTAAGCAGAATGATTTAATTCAATCGTCTAGCTTAACAGAAATAAAAACTCCGTACCAGTCTGCTATACGATGGCGTTGTTTAATGGCGTCATTCCGCTGTCATATCTTCAATAAGACCAATTTCATTATAGACGCGGCTTATAATTATTTGTAACTCAAACTGTTAAGAGTTCAAAGCAAAACTGTGTGTGTTTCCATGCATATTTAAATAGATAAGCAACAAATGTGCACATTTCGCTCTTGGCATGTAATTTAAAGTGATACAATAATTTGAAAATGTTTGTTCACAAAACAACAATAACTGGCAGGTATATAGGGTCGACTCACATTGGCTATTCCATCTGTTGCCGCAATCTGTCCACGGTAGTGTGCTTGTGAAAGATGCAAACATGTAATAAATGGACCAGGCTAGAATCATGTTATAATACATAGCTGTCATGGCGGACACGAGTACCATGGATATCCCAACACCTGTACAATAAAAAGTTGATAAATACATGTATAATAAAATAATATAAAATGTTTTATTCACTCTTATTGATTTTAACATACTTGAAGATATATCTAATTATTCAAGGTAGTTCGTTTCTGATTTTTGAAGGTTGAAGATTTCTGAAGGTTCGAATTTCTTGCAAGACCTTTTAATCTTTATATGTTAAACGCCAAGAATCTATTATGCCAGCCTATGGACGGTTAATGGATATTTTGACGTCTATACTAAATACCTTCATAAATGCACGGAAGGGCATTGAAAAGGCTGGAAAGCCGCGGCATGGCTTTTACATAAAACATAAGAACGTGTATATTTCTAGAAACAGAGACTGAAAATTGCAATTAGGCTTCACAAATTTCCAGTATTGACTAAAGTTATAGGAAATCTGTAGTGGATTCAGGGTCTTTCTAATTTATTGATGAGACCCTGATTAATTCAAATGAAAATTGACACTGTATAAAATTAAGTCTATAAAGTAAGACATTAACACTTTAGAAATTCGTCCCCTCATTTGTTTACATTTATTCCTAAGATATAGTAAGTCTTTTTTGTACCTTTCTTTTGCTTAAATACATAATATCTTAATGTGTTATACCCCAAAACATAATGTTTGCTCATTAACGATACTCTATTAAAATGTGTGTAACAGAGAAAAACAAGAACCAGCAACTTAGCTCTATCGGTGTGCCGTTAGCTAAGACTGAGTGAAACTGCAATAGAACCTCGACCCATAGAAGCCTAGAAATATGTTACGCCCACTCATACACAATCATTATGCAAACGGTATAAGAAACGCCCCGCCTCCATTTCTAAAATATATGGAAAAGAAATTCAGTTAAGTCTTTAAAGCTTTAAAAGACAGTAAAGAAAATTAATACTACAGTGGATTTTCAAACATGATGTCACAACCATTAGAGAACAACGATGTTCTATACGTTTTGGGTGAAAATAAACGAAAAAAAATCTTCAGCAGTATGTTAATCCCTTACGATAGTTGTTCATGTATTTTGTCAGTGTTAAATAAATGTATGACATTAATGCCTTTAATCTATTTGAGGCAAGAATACATGAAAATTAAAAGTTGTTCCAATTAGAGATTCGCAATAACTTTGTCAGCTGTTGTCAAATAATACTTTTTCAATAGATATTCTAAAATGTTTGAAAAATCATATATTAGTAATTCTGTGAGACAAAACTCACCTGTAACAAAGATATGGAAATCTCCAAACGTTACCAAGACCTACAGCGTAACCTAGCAACGATAACAGGAAGTCAAATCGACCGTCCCAGTTACCGCGTTCCTCATTTTCATCTACACCATATAACTGCTTCCGGCTGTCGTCAGTCTGAGTAGTTGCTAGTGTTGCCTGAAAAAATTGATATGTTTGTATATTATAGAATGACAATTATCTATTTTGTTATGTTGACGTATAAATTTTGGCAAAACAGATAGGGTAGAAATTTATATATGTATTTAATAATTGTAAGGTGATAGAAACAATGTATGAATTAGAACGAGTTAGTTTGCAAAATGCTCATAGTATTTAATTTGTGAATCCCGGGTATCTTTGTTTTATAGAAGATGTATTTTAAGAAATATAATGTCTTGCCGCCATAAATAATGAAGAAAAGCTATTCTAAACATGGTTTAATCACAGGCACGAGTATCGGACCTGGGAAGAAAAAATATGACCAGATTGATAAAAAAATCTGTGTTCATCTTAAAAATGTCAAAAAAAAAAATGTAAATAATGACCCCCTTTAAAAATATACTATAAGTTAAGAGAAGGCCGGAAACTCCAGATTCGAGCCTACGAGCAAGGGATTCATTTCCCGGGCCGTTGTGAAAACAATTGGCCAGATAATTAAATAAAACTTTTATCACTATTTCACGTTTATATTAAGCTTCAAAATGAGACCAATCCCAAGTCTCTAGCCCTTCCCGTACATGAAATATCTATCAGGAAACGAGCGAATTCGTGCTAAAAATCCTTGGTAGACAGAATTGCGGCACAACAATTCGGTATGTAAACATAGACTAATACATGTATGTCAGTTGAGTACGGGTCAAAATCACTTGAATTTACTAAATAATATTACTAAATACATAAAGTTGGACCACTCACAACCGTCAGTAGCATCTGATACACACGAGATTCGAGTTTCAAACATTTACACGGTCTTTCAATCGCTTTCTACGCCATTAGGCATCCTTGTGTGAAACGTTGCGGTTTTCGTTGCTATTGTCCAATCAGAAGACTCGTTACAAAATATCGAACAGCTGATTGACAATGGCGTAGAAAGGAATCTAAAGACCGTGGAAAGGTTTGAAATTCGAATTTTGCGTGTATCAGATGTTACTGACGGTTGTGAGTGGTCCAACTTAATGTATTTAGTAATATTATTTAGTAAATTCAAGTGATTTTGACCCGTACTCAGCTGACAAACATGTATTAGTCTATGTTTACGTACCGAATCGTTGTGCCGCAATTCTGTCTACCAAGGATTTTTAGCACGAATTCGCTCGTTTCCTGATAGATATTTCATGAACGGGAAGGGCTAGAGACTTGGGGTTGGTCTCATTTTGAAGCTTAATATAAACGTGAAATAGTGATAAAAGTTTTATTTAATTATCTGGCCAATTGTTTTCACAACGGCCCGGGAAATGAATCCCTTGCTAGTAGGCTCGAATCTGGAGTTTCCGGCCTTCTCTTAACTTATAGTATATTTTTAAAGGGGGTCATTATTTACATTTTTTTTTGGACATTTTTAAGATGAACACAGGTTTTTTTATCAATCTGGTCATATTTTTTCTTCCCAGGTCCGATACTCGTGCCCGTGGGTTTAATAAATAGACGGACAAAAATAACTTGTAAAAAGTAAGTTCTTACTTTTGTTTCAGTTCCAGTGTGCAGTGATATGCATTACCATAGCTAATATCCCTTGTTTAAGGGTACAAATATTACTTTGGGAAAAAAATGGTCCAAGAAAATGCATTTAAGTTTAGGGATAAAGTATTAAATCACTTGCCCACAGATCAGGTAAATCTTTACTTTAAAGGCTAATTATGCCTCAGATACATATACATTTCCGCCTCTTTAGATAGGACAAGCATGTACTAGTATTTTGCAATGTTTAAATAATGGTTTCAGAGCATGTTGGATACTTATCATGTGAAGAAAGTAACACTGAATGTGAAATAATTTGTCATAAAAGTAGAAAAATGTAAGCAAGGTAAGTATTTTATTTTCCATCAAAATACTGAATCACTATAACTGTAATAATTGCCAAAATAGCAAAAGAAGCAAAAGATGGTTCAGGTTATTGGCCAATGAGTAGATTTTTGAAAAATAAGATTTAAAACATTTTCTGGGGGCATAATGGGTCTTAAAAGAAAAAAGTTATCACTTTGGTATTTAGTATTAAAAAAGTTTAAAAATAAAGATGAATATGATATAAAGATGACTCACACGTGAAGCCGCCACTGACTGTACATAAGCGTCGTTATCATAAGGTCCGCCATAGTTGACACTGACATTGCTCATGGACACAGACCCCTGGGAATCTACCGACTCCTCGTCCTCCCTATATTCCCGAGCCTGGAACCAGCATAATAAGATACAGCTGAGGGAACCAGCATTATGAGCAAAATCAGTCATCGCCTTCTAGCATATGACAGTGATTTATCACGTATTTTCAACATTTTACAAAGTACAATCAAATAAACATTACTGGAACCGATTTGGTTTGGGCACAAACAAATTGTTGTATCAATCAAACAAACATTTTTCGCAAATCATCTTCCTTGATGTACCTCTTTCCCGAAGCAAATATACACTTGTTTGCAAAAGGTATATCTAGGATTTGGACCAATAAATATGTTCTTAAAGAAGGTAGATAGAAGTTCTGCCAAATATAATTTTGAGATCATTTTAAGGCCTTGTAACACCGCAAAACGTCCGTATGCCTTGTTTAAGGTATGTCTTTTTGTACAAGATTGTTAGTTTTTTGTTGCATAAATCTAACTCTGTCCATACAGATACAAATTTGATCGAGTAAAGATTATCATGGTAAATACAGTAAACATGCAATCTCTGGATAGGCAAGAACAAAAGGTATTTTTGTTCAAGTTTAAGGACAGATTTTAACTTCTTTATATGAGTAAATAGTGATTTTATTCATCATTTCACTGGGGAAAAATGTAAATCTCGGAAAAATGTAAATCTCTTAATGAATACACACTATTTAATAGTAAGTGTCCTTCACTGCCTTGAGGCTATACACTGTTGATCACATGGACATGAAATTTATATACCTTTATACAATACGCTTCATTGATTTTTAATATTACTAAATGTTTATGATTATTTTTGTTTTGATTGTTGTACAAATTAGTTTTACAATAACATAAAAAAGTGTACACTTACTCCGCCTTTTAATCCCGGCATGGCAAAAGTTTAAGTTAATCTTTAAAGTTAGAACGTCCTTGTAAATTCACATGCTTGTTTTCATCAAAGTCCGCACTTCAATTTCATTACATAAAATTATATACCGATTTAAAATACGCATGAACCGTAAATGGACGAAAGATGACTTTAATTACAGGTATGCACATCTACGTGTTTGTCTCGCAAACGCTTTGAAATTCAAATTTATCCTGTTAAAGGAATACAGCTGTATTGTATTACAAAAGTATTGGTTTTTCTTGTATGCTTTAAAATAACGTTACGTTGTGCTCTCTCACCCGCAAATTTTGACATACTTTTTCTAAAAGCGTGTTAAACCATAAGACCGAATGACGCATATTACGTATATTGCGCTGTTTTTTGCTACATCATTTAAAGTATCGATTTTTTTAAAGATCTCATCTTTTTATGTATTAACACTGGATAGAGAATCAAGAAAGCAAACAAATATATGAAAAATAATATTGACAACATCACATCTCTAGTCAAAATCAATTTTAATATAAAATATACTCAAAGGGAGACAATTCAAAGATACATTTTCTTAATTTAAATAATTTGGTTATCTACCCTTAACAAGAATTACATTGCACAGTGTTGCTGTATCATTTAAAAATTTCACTGTGCGTGTGTTTGCAAGCGCGTCCGCGTGCGCGTTCGTGTGCGTGTGTCATTATTTATTTTAGAATTAATATCACGAAACACTCCTTTCATGCATGTTATTTCTGCATGTTTAGTTTTGAAGCGTTATATTTTCACTATTTGTTCAAAGTTATTGATAGTAACAAAATATAAAAAAGTTGTGTATAATCACTGATTCAGTACAAAAATCGACGAACCAAGATGTCCACGTTAGGTTTCGGATACAACGCCTGATGACAGAGTTATTAACAAGATATTTGTTTTATCAGTGACAATTCTGCAGCATACAATTGTTTTTAATGAAAATCCATATCAATCACCTCGCTTTACACGTTCTAGCCCCTGGACATTTCCCTGCTTTATGTGTGTCAGCTCTGGAACATCTCCACGCTTTAAACTAACCATTTCTGGATGATCGCCTCACTTTACACGTGACAGTTCTGGAACATCTCCACGCTTTAAACTAACCATTTCTGGATGATCGCCTCGCTTTACACGTGTCAGCTCTGGAACATCTCCACGCTTTAAACTAACCATTTCTGGATGATCGCCTCGCTTTACACGTGTCAGCTCTGGAACATCTCCACGCTTTAAACTAACCATTTCTGGATGATCGCCTCGCTTTACACGTGACAGTTCTGGAACATCTCCACGCTTTAAACTAACCATTTCTGGATGATCGCCTCGCTTTACACGTGTCAGCTCTGGAACATCTCCACGCTTTAAACTAACCATTTCTGGATGATCGCCTCGCTTTACACGTGTCAGCACTGGAACATCTCCACGCTTTAAACGTACCAGTTCTGGAGGATCGCCTCGCTTTACACGTGTCAGTTCTGGAACATCTCCTCGCTTTACACGTGACAGTTCTGGAACATCTTCTCGCTTTACACGTGTCAGCTCTAGAACATCTCCTCTCTTTACGCGTGTCAGTTCTGGAACATCTCCTCGCTTTACACGTGGCAGTTCTAGAACATCTCCTCGCTTTACACGTGTCAGGCCTGGAATATCTTCACGCTTTACACGTACCAGCTTTGGAACATCTCCTCGCTTTACACGTGTCAGCTCTTGAACATCTCCACGCTTTACACGTTCTAGCCCCTGGACATCTCCCTGCTTTAGTTGTGTCATCTCCGGATTATCTCCTTGCTTTTCGCGTATCATCTCTTGAACATCACCACGCTTTACACGTGTCAGTTCTGGAACATCTCCTCGCTTTACACGTGTCAGCTCTGGAACATCTCCTCGCTTTACACGTGTCAAATGTGGAACATCGCCTCGCTTTACACGTGTAAGCTCGAGATCATTTCCTCTCTTTACACGTGACAGTTCAATAATTTTGCTTCGCAGTAAACGTGCTAAGTCTCCAGAATTATCTCGTTTTACACGTGGTCCATAGAAGGCACCTCTGTCATGCTGAAAATTTAAAAATATATTATATCAATACCGCCTGTCTTAGAAGAAACCATATTCTTAGTACATGTAGTCAAACACTCAATCAACCGATATTGGTTCAATATCAATATTGGTCTAACATTTAATTGAACGGAAAAAAAATATTCACTGTAAAGATTCATAACCCAAATACATCATATCTTTTTCAAAACGACCTGTTTAAGCTTAAGATAATTTGTCTTCTACTTCAAAGTTAGGTATCTTTATTTTGAATAAACAACAACTTTAACAACAAAAACATAATCAAAGTTATTTTTAATTGTAATTCTGTATTAGATAGAATATATACTGTCGTTAGCAGAAACAACAAAATGATTCTGATTTGTACATCACATCTTTTTCCAAAACGACGTGTTTAAGTTTAATCCCCTGACAGGATTTGAACCCACGTGACAAGCGATCCTTAAATTAATAGCCAGACGCGTTATCCGTTCGGCCATACCGACGTAACATTAAATTTTGACCCCCGTTGAATATTGGTCACGTGGTTAAAAACCTATGTGTCATTAGACGCTGTTAAATGGGAGAATCAATTTGTGATGTGTCACGAAAAATCGGGGGGGCGCCGCTGGTCACTTGTATCGTTTGTGATATGGCTCATGAGTAGAATAACCATTCTACCCAATTAGTACTGCATACGATTGACGGCTGGAGTAAGAAACACGCTACAAATATCACCACCACAAACGATGGCAAAATTTGATCCTTTGTGCAACGATTTTCGAGTTAATTAAAATTTTTATTCTACCATATGAGGTTTACAATTTGATTTGGTAGTAACAATGGGTGTCATTTTTAACGGTTTGTAGAACAATTTTTAAGTTGGATATCGTCTGTTTATATGAGACACACTGTAAAAAATAAAAAACTCCAGCAGACTTCATAAAACAGATTTCAAAAGATTTCAAGAGGCCGAGTCCGGATTCAAGCTACTCTAGGTTCAAACAAACAACATTGCCGTGATTGGCAAAATAATCTTTATGTTGGACGGGGGAAATATATACGAACGTCTAACACAAATGATTTCAGCGCCTAGCATGAGTTGGTCAGTGCATCAGTGCCTGAAAGTTTTTGTCCCGGTGGTAAGACCTCTGCATGATCCAACGTCTTTGATTTCTATCACTTGTTAATTACTGAAGGAGAAGAGTACTATTTTAAACATTTAACTCTCACGAGTGGGGACGCAATCATGTCTCAGCCATAAACTTGGTTTGTTCAATTGTCAATTTCATTGGATATTTCTAATTCGATTAGTATTAATATTAATTCTGTAATATCATTTATATTGATTTGTCTTAATCTATTATGTATGATACTATTTTCATATTTCAGAGAAAATCAAACAAACCTACTTTTGAGGGATAGATTATCTTTTAACGCGAAAAGTGCTAAAACGACTGGATTTACTATAATAAAAAAACGAACAACTACATGGTCTTAGTGTCTCATACGTATTATCCAATCTTTCATTAGTTCGTCCCATAGAATTTTTGATTATAGAGTAAGCAAGTCAAGTTACCACTATACAATTAACAATTTCAGAGCATTTAAGCCATATTCCTCTTGGTGTAAATGTCACACGTTACAAATGAAAACAATTCCGACATTGGTGAAGCCTCCATCTAAATCAATGGGTCTGGCTGGGTCGAAGAATAATCTTTTCCGCTGATTCAGGGGTCATTTTTTTTCTACTCGAGAAGTGCATAAAAAAATTGGCTAATTCATTGGCACGGCTAATGGTTGGTAATTTCTATATATAGAAAAAAGAGTATCCATGAGAATCTCAGCGGCAGCATCGGTGTCACATCGCAACCGTGCAGTGCACGTTGTCGCAACGAAGTCACGGTGTTGGAAACAGTTTCGACCTCCTGGTCACAAAGTGGTGTAAACCGTCACTCATGTCATATAAAAGAATAAGTATTGCTTGGGATCGTCGATCGCGATTTGTTATTTTAATTGAATTAATTGACTTTGTCAACTGTAAGATGTAAGCATTTTCAAAGAATACAAAATGATTAATATAATTGATTTTGCTCATAAGCTGAAAACTAAACTGGGAATTACATGATGGATTTTAGATTTTGATTAAAAATGTTATAAGGAAAACATAGGTTGTTTTCCTTTAAACTGTTGTGTCTTTATCGAGTACCATTATCATAGTTACAGTACCGCTAGGAGCATGAACCAGTTTTTAATCTAATTGATATTATACTAAACTGTTTATAATAACTGCAGTTATTTTGCATATAAGGGGGCTATGTCCGAGTGAAATTATTGTCCTATTGGGATTTTGCCCGGTTGGGATATTGTCCTAGTCGGATAATTCCGAGTGAAATATTGTCCTAATGGGATATTGTCCTGGTGGGACATTGTCCTAGTGAGATATTGTCCTGGTGGGATATTGTCCTTGTAGAATATTGTCCAGGTGGGATATTGTCCTGGTGGGATATTGTCATAGTGAGATATTGTCCTAGTAGGATATTGTCCTGGTGGGATATTGTCTAGGTGGGATATTGTCCTAGTGGGATATTGTCATAGTGGGATATTGTCCTAGTGGGATATTGTCCAGGTGGGATATTGTCCTAGTGGGATATTGTCCTGGTGGATATTGTCATAGTGGGATATTGTCCTAGTCGGATATTGTCCAGGTGGGATATTGTCCTAGTGGATATTGTCCTGGAGGGATATTGTCATAGTTGGATATTGTCCTAGTGGGATATTGTCCTAGTGGGATATTGTCATAGTGAGATATTGTCCTAGTGGGATATTGTCCTGGTGGGATATTGTCTAGGTAGGATATTGTCCTAGTGGGATATTGTCCTAGTGGGACATTGTCATAGTGAGATATTGTCCTAGTGGGATATCGTCCTGGTGGGATATTGTCATAGTGGGATATTATTCACTTAGTAGGATATTGTCCAGGTGGGATATTGTCCTAGTGGGATATTGTCGTGGTGGGATATTGTCATAGTTGGATATTGTCTAGGTGGGATATTGTCCTAGTGGGACATTGTCATAGTGAGATATTGTCCTAGTGGGATATTGTCCTGGTGGGATATTGTCTAGGTAGGATATTGTCCTAGTGGGATATTGTCCTAGTGGGATATTGTCCAGGTGGGATATTGTCCTGGAGGGATATTGTCATAGTTGGATATTGTCCTAGTGGGATATTGTCCTAGTGGGATATTGTCATAGTGAGATATTGTCCTAGTGGGATATTGTCCTGGTGGGATATTGTCTAGGGTAGGATATTGTCCTAGTGGGATATTGTCCTAGTGGGACATTGTCATAGTGAGATATTGTCCTAGTGGGATATCGTCCTGGTGGGATATTGTCATAGTGGGATATTATTCACTTAGTAGGATATTGTCCAGGTGGATATTGTCCTAGTGGGATATTGTCGTGGTGGGATATTGTCATAGTTGGATATTGTCTAGGTGGGATATTGTCCTAGTGGGACATTGTCATAGTGAGATATTGTCCTAGTGGGATATTGTCCTGGTGGGATATTGTCTAGGTAGGATATTGTCCTAGTGGGATATTGTCCTAGTGGGATATTGTCCAGGTGGGATATTGTCCTAGTGGGATATCGTCCTGGTGGGATATTGTCATAGTGGGATATTATTCACTTAGTAGGATATTGTCCTGGAGGGATATTGTCATAGTGGGATATTGTCCAGGTAGACCGTGCACAAGTAATACTCAACAATTAACAGTTGAACACATTGATGCAAGTAGTTAACAAGGAAATTCAGCAGAATTAAAATTTCAATGACCTTTAACCGATGTGCAATTTCTTTCACGTTTCTGTTAAACCATCGCAACAGCTGAATTTGGTAAAACGATGCATTTTGCACTATCACTATTATCAGGCAAATAACATACGTATGTATGTTGACATGATTCATAATCAGGGCTGCGTTTCATAGGAAGTCTATCCTTAATCCTAGTACTTATGACAAACTATAGGACTAATTTTAGACCGTTTTAAACAAATATTTTCATCTTTGGTGAAAGTTTTAGACTTTTATTTAACTCATTCTTCTGAGAAAAGTTTTATAAAAAACTTTGTCACGTGCTTTCAAACTGCAATGTTTATCACTATTCAGAAATTGAAGAGTCTTAACTTAAAGTCAGGACGTTTTCTTTGAAACGAAAGCTGTCTTAGATTTGGTCATATTTTAGACATAGGACTGTCCATGAAACACAATCCAGTAACTTATTTCAGTCTATTATTTGATAATGTAAAATACATGCATTCATGGTATTGCAATAAAGTGAATCTTTAATGATTGTGGTAAGCAAGTATGATTTTACTATGATCGATTATTTTGCTCGGCTTTTATGCACGTGCTTATTATCGTTGAAAAATGTATTTCTCAGTCTTAACGGACAACTTTTCCTGTCATTAAAAATAACTATAGTAACCATAAATTACTAAATCCAATACTGTCAGAGTTTTGAATTTATATTTTAACAGGTCTTTATTAACAAACAGTCCTATATTTGTATATGATCAAAAAGATTTTAATCGGTACAAAATATGATATTTTTCATAATTTTCGAATCATGTGAACGAATGTAGTGCACTAATTTCATTCATGTGATATGTACATTATGATAACATGTCATAGATTGTGACCTTTCCTTTGATCTTGAACAACTCGCCCTTGCAGGTATGACTCAAATGCACTGATATGATGTGATTGCAACACATTTCAAACTTTTTGTCAAAGATAGACAATTTAAGTTGACAAAACATTACGCGATGGGTATAATTTGATACATACACCTGCAGTATCCTTAAATATCCTTAAAGACACAGTATGCCTCAGGAATGAATATTGTTCCTTCTTAAGAAAGGGCAAACATGAGTTTTGTAACATTTGAACGATAGTTTTAGATATTGTTTGATGTTTACACCTGAAAAAAGTGCGCTGAAACTGAAAAAAAGTCTAAAAAATAGGGAAAAAAGTAACAAAAATAGTATTTTCTTATAACAAAATTAAAACACTATTTGTTATAAGCTAAAAAGGACAGAAGCAAAAGGGTTGTACCTGAAAAAATGGGGCCAAATTTTTACATATTAAAAAAAGTAAGGGGAATTAAAAAAAGAAAATAAAAAAAAAGATTTTGAGTAAAAGAAATAAAAGCATTTCTAGAGCATAATGGGCCTTTAAAACATGTACAATGGTACAATAATGTTCTGGATCTAACATTATCTTTTTACAAATCATCGTATTCATCTACTCATAATTCAGCATGCAAATGTGATTTTTTTAACATAAGATGCCGAAATTTTTTTTCATATTTCAATGCCAGAGATACACTTCACAAAGAAAAAACTATTTTCAAAGACCGGAGAATTCTATTCGATTAGTACTAAAAAGCTACTCTTTGGCATCCAGAACTTTCAAAATAAGTGCTTGTTCCATCCAACATGTTCAAATTAAATTAAAGAAACAAAGAAGTTTAAATAATACGTCATTTTTTCCTTCTCTACTTTTTATTTATTATAACGTTTTTGTTTTTTTTGCAATACTAACAAATGGGTATCTGTTTCACAATTCCTATGATGGATTAGTTAGTGGTAGTGTTGTGTGACACACAACAGTTAGATAGTACAGCTACTTTTTTTTCTTATATAAATTATATATAATTATAAAAGAGTATTTACTAAATATAAATCTATAGTTATGAAACTGATGTTAGACATTTAAAGGGGAGGGCCCACGATCATGTTGCAAAACTTTCTAGTCCAACCATTTTGTATATTATTGTAAAAATTGATGTGTATGTGGCGCCGTTATATGTCGCAACGCCGCTAAATGTCCCACTTACCGCTAAATGTCACACCAATACCGCTAAATGTCGCAACTGCCGCTAAATGTCGCAAAATCATTTGCCGTTAAATGTCGCAATGTTAACGTTAAATGTCGCACGAATTTCCGCTACCGTTAAATGTCGCAACACTACCGTTAAATGTCGCAAGATATAAATTCATGTTAAAATCATGATTAAAAGTAGTAGTATTTTAATTTAAAACGCTCTTATAGTTATTTTTACTGTAATTGACATTTAACAAAAAGTATCTTTGTTTTAATTGTTTTCTTTTATGAACCTAAATATCGAGGATTTGAGCTGCTATATAATGTAATATTGACGCTAGAAAGCGTATTCTAGAAAGATACAATTGAAATTCAAGTCTCAATAGATAAGTATTTTTCTTTTGTCTCCCTTTTTCATTTATAACCCTGATTGACATCTTAAAAGTATTATGATATTGTCGCGATCAGAATTCGGTTTAAGTAATTTCATTGATTTGAAGACCTTTTTTTTGCTAGTACTAATAGTACATTGTAAAACAGTCATACAAGGGCGGTTTAAGCCCCATTTACACAGTCCCGGTTTGGTGTACCGGTTTGCCACGGTTTAGTAAACCATGATCAACCGTGGTAAACCGGCGTTGGGTCGTTGAAATTCCGTGAAGTAAAGAGACAGACCATGGTGAACCGGAACAAACTGAGAGATCACCAAGGTTGTCTTCAAATGTTTAATACAACCGGGGCTCACCGGCACTCACCGAGAGGAAGCCCAAATCCGTGTTCTATCGGCTTGGAACATCGAACAGGGAATTGCCGGGAAACCACCGTATCTATACTGCATCCATGCCGTGACAAATCGTAGTAAACCGGGATGCGTGTCAATCAATGTCCAAACGGCAAAGTCCCGGTGATGACACGATGTTGCCACGGTAAAACAGGCAGAGCTACGGTAGAGCCAGGGTACATTGAGGTCACTGGCAACAACGCTCCGGTTGGAGCCGGTAATGTCCCGGATATTGCAGACAAGTACGGTTATACAACGTGCAGACAAGTACGGTTATACAACGATGATAGACGGTGGTGTAACGACCTCATGCCGATACAGGAAATTTAAAGAACAGGAATATATAAACTTGAAGCGCTACTTTAAATTTGATCATTTTGTTTAGAGAAAGAACAAGAGCATGGACAATTTGTTAAATGAGAGAAGGAAAAATTCTTCAGCTGGTTCATTTTCAGCTTCAGGTACCTCAACCTCTGAAGTTGTTGTATACACAGTTTTTTTCCATCCCCTTCCTTCGGATGCATCTCTGCTGTCTTTTTACCAAATGACTGATGTCAACGTGGTCAGTCAGTTTTATTCTCATAAACTTGAACATGAAGCATCGGTTGCATTACCAGGGCGTCACCGGCACAGTACCGGAATCACCAATAGCATTACCGTGGCAAAAACGGCGATGGTCGGATGGACCGTGATGAAACCGTGTCTAGTCGGGTTTCCATCGGAATCAAGCGGGAATACACCGGTTTAGCATCGGCGCTTATCGTATATATCCGGTGCTATATCGGGTTCTGAACCGGGAATACACCTGGGCTCTGTCGGGGATGTGTAAACGCAATTTGATTTCTCAGAAAAACACCACGGAAAACCTCGGTTCACCAGCTTAAGACACAGTAGCGATACCTTGGCCATTACCGGGACAGTGTTAATTTGGGCTTTATCAAACGGAACCTGCAACATTTTCAATTTTGCCGTTTTGGACTTTCTTTAGGGGTTCTTTTTTTCTCTATTTCATCAATGACTGATGTTCCTCAACACACATCTGAACAACTTAAGTATTCAAGGAAAATATAGCACTCAAACCCACTGATCCGGGGTCCAAATACCAAACAATTTTCATACAGTAAACCAGTGACATAACAATTAAGCTGATGCTTATGAAAGATTATACTTGAATGTCGAATATGATATCATTTTATTGTGGTTACTTAACTTACTTTGTTTCGCTAATATGTTTGTTAATACAACCGCAGCCAATGCATTTAAATTTAATAGACTACAATGTACAGTTAATTTCAACATAAAAGTTCAAATCTTATGTTTACTTGTAGCGTATCGTTAGTTAGGAGCTGATTTTATTAATGAGGTTGCTCTAAAAATTAATGTACATGCGATTGTTATCTATCTTCCGATAATGTCAAACCCGTCGCGGGACGTAAAAAATGGTTAACTTGGGTTTTGACATTGCCTTGGTTTGAAATGTTCAACGGGTTTCCAAATGCAATCACTTATGACTTGCATACTTAAGGGAATTAGGCGGCGGAAACTGATATGTGTTTGATGTTTGATATGATTGTATATCATATGTCTTTACTTTCAGCTATTGTTTAACACAATATTTGCATTTATATCAAAAGGTATGAGGGGCCTCCGTGACCAAATGACAGCTAACTATTTACTCCCGAGAAATGATTTTTTTTTCATTAATGAAAAGCTAAACGTGTCGGCGTTGGTTAACCTTTTTGGTTATGTTTTCGATTATGTTTTCGCCTTGATTAACCTTTTGGTTACGGCTTATTGCTCAAAAATTCAAACATATTCACTTAAAACATAAAATACTTATTTTATATAAAAGTAAAATGCATTTCTAAAGGAATTAAGATGATCTTGAAAGGCATTTCTCCCTTTTTATATTTTTCCCCAAAACCATCACAAATATTCATTTCAAACTTGAAATATTGATTGAATATCTAGACAAAAATTTCATTTTAACAGAAACGGCAAATACGTGAAAAACATGCACAGTATGAAATGCACGGTCAACACGAAAATCGACAGACAAGCTTTGTCTTATTCGAAATGGGAAATGTTTTGGGCCATTTTGAAATCTTGCATTTAGCATTCGTATAGTACTCCTTGATCATTCAGTATTCCTCACAGGTTTGCCGATCCGCGGTCGGGTGTTAGATATGAGCGAATTTCACGATTAGCAGATATTATCATATTATATGCCGGCAGTTGAGTAAGCAGATGTCAAAATTAGAAAACGCACAGAAAATTTAGTACATTTTACCATTTGCCAAACACTATTTACGCAAGTGATATTTTACTCGTCAAGTCGCTTTATACTATGATAGATTCTCGGAAAATTTCATTAAATAAGAATAGTTTTTTTTAATCATACTGTCAGAGTTCTAATCAAGTTTAAAAAACCTTGATTTTAATAACTGTCAAATAAAAACAATGACTATAAAAACAAAAACTTTAATATAGACATAAAAATTCATAGCCCTATCTTAATTTTACAAACCATGAATCAGCAAATAAAAACTCTTGCTGAGATTTGAACTCAGAACTTCTCTTATGTATGTGATACAATAAAGAGGCATTTTGACAATTAAACTACAAGAGCTTAAAACTTACTAACCATGGCTTGTTATGAAAAGATTAACATTCTTCTTACTTTTTTGCATCTATATATAGTTTTCAAATAGCCAAATTTAGGTCTATTATAAATGAAAAAAAAAAAACTGGCCAAAATTCATAATTTTATCCTGAAAATTCTTTTTTAAAACTTATTTAAAGGATTTTTCAGAATCATTTCAATTATTTAGTACATAAGAATTAAAAAAAACAAACAAAAAACACACACACTTAAAATGTTTCTTTTTCATATGATTACACATTTCTAAAAGATTTTGTAAAATATTGTCAATTTTCTATTCTTTATGGTTCTTATTTTACCAATCTAAGGCATGAGCTGTTCTGATGAATAAAAAAAACAACACTAAATTAAATTATCAACAGGAATAAATTCTGTCATGTACGTAAATTTTGCTTCTATATGAGAAGCAAGTAAATGACTGCATACATTGTGTGAAAATGTAACAAATTCGAAAAATTTTACGGAACTAAATTTCAACATTGGTACTGTGACGTCATATGATGACGTCTTGAAAAAGAACGCATGACGTTATGCGGCAAAACAAGTAAAAATGACTTAAAATCACTAAAAAGACTGGTTTGACAATTTTGCTTGTAAAATATATCAGAATGATAAGAACTAGTCGATAACAGAAACAAGAGCTGTCAGAAGGACAGCGCGCTCGACTTTTTTAGTGCTTGCCTATAAAACAAAACTTTGACAGTTAAGGGCACACAAGACTTTAACTAGGAATTTCTAAGTACAAATCAAGAAACATTTTCACAGAGTTATCTTCTCTTGCTTACAGATAGGTCTCATGATGGCACATAAGAACTCCAACTTCCAAAGTAATATCTCAAATGGTTAAGTCAACAAGTGGACAAGAATGAAAATCTTAACTGAGTTTCTAAGTCAAAAAGGGCCATAATTCAAATAAAATCCTTAACAGAATTACCTTCTCCTGCCCATGTTTTGGGACCATGATGGTAAACAAGTATTCCAACTTTCAAATTAATATCTCAAACAGTTCAGTCAAAAAGTGGACTGGTACTAAAAACTTAACCAAGATTCTAAGTCGATAAAAGGCCTTAATTTTTAAAACAAATCCTTGACAGAGTTACCTTCTCTTGCGTACAGATGGGGGTAATGATGTGAAATAGCATTAAAAGTTTCAAAGCAATATCTCAAAGGGTTAAGGCAATAAGTGGATTTTACCCATATTCAATGTATTTTCTAAGTCAAAAAGGGGCATAATTCTGTCAAAAACCTTGACAGAGTTATGTCCTCTTGTCTGTTGATGAAGGTCGTGATGGTAAACAAGTATGGTCAGTTTCAAAGCAATACCTCCAATGGTTTTGAAATAAAGTGAGGTGGTACAAAAAACTTAACCAAGCTCAATACACTTTCTAAGTCAAAAAAGGGCCATAATTCTGTCAAAAACCTTGACAGAGTTATGTACTCTTGTCTGTAGATGGAGGTTATGATGGTGAACAAGTATGGTAAGTTTCAAAGCCATACTTGTAATACTTCTGAAATAAAGTGGGGTGGTACGAAAAACTTAACCAAGGTGTGACGCCAACGCTAACGCCGACGCCGACGCCGACGCCGACGCCGGGGCGAGTAGGATAGCTCCCCTTTTCATAGAAAAGTCGAGCTAAAAATCGATAACAGGATAAATAGAATGATTGGTCCTATGGATGGAGAACTATCTGACCAAAGACTCACCCAATAAATTCCTCCGCCTCGCCAGATCCAAGGCACTAACCTATTAATTATTCTCTATCACTTCAGACATCAAGAAAATGGTGAACAATGCAATCAATAATGTAAAAATGTTTAGTGATAATTATGTAAAATAACATTGATAATACAAATACAAGATTCATTTCTCCCCCTCTGCTTTTACCATGGCTTGGGACATGCTAGAAGTTAAAAATGCACACATCCAGATATTCTTACTTTCTTCAAAAATCAATCAAAATTTAGGAAAAGTAAAAAAAAAATAGATGTGCATACTTCTTTGATTCAATTCAAAATTAGCTTATTACAAGATTTAAAAATATTGCTATATTAATTCTAACCACTTATTAAACCCAATGTTACAAATATTTTAATACATAAACTCTTACTTATGGCTTAATAGTAATTTTTTGTAGTTTTCTGAACTTCAAATCTAAATATTTAACTTAATGATGGAACATATAATTATTTTCATTTAAAACAATATGAATCTGGAAGTGTGCTGTTTTACAACTAGGCAGCATTGGGAGAAGTGTAGCGATTGACCTTTTTTCCGGTAGTTACAGATTTAGCTCTGGGGGATTACACCTAATGAAGTATATACACCTTATGAAGTATATAGAGGATATTCAAATTTTTTTATAAATACACAATTTATTTCATTGAGTGGTATGAAAACAAATATTTCATGAGTGGCTACCGCCACGAGTGAAATATGATAATTTTCATACCACAAGATGAAAATAAATCCTGTATTATAGAAAAAGACTTGAATTATCTGTTTATTATATACATTTTTTATATTAAAATTTGAAAGATTACTTCTTAAATTTTGTTCATTGGCTGAATTTAGAAGAAAGTAATCCGGCAAGACAAGTAAAAATATGTAAAATATGTTTAACTGCAGTGAAAAATATATCTTTTACAGTGAAAAATACGGAAAATGAAAATACAAATTTTATTTCATATTTCATTTATCAGTATATAATAAACACCATTATTATGTGATATATCTATTTTTTATAATTATTTTAGAGTTTCAGGTGGTTACTATCTATCGCATATTTTACACATTTGAGCCGCGTCATGACAAAAACAACATAGTTGGTTTGCGACCAGCATGGATCTAGACCAGCCTGCGCATCCGCGCATTCTGATCAGGATCCATACTGTTCGCTTACAAACCCTATGACAAGTAGAGAAACTGATAGCGAACAGAATGGATCCTGATCAGACTGAGCGGATGCGCAGGCTGGTCTGGATCCATGCTGGTCGCAAACTCATTATGTTGGTTTTGTCGTGACGCGGCTCATTTAATTGTTGATGTTGTGTTAGAATTGAAATAAGATATCCAAATCAGTGATTTTATAGCTTGATAAAATAATTGTTTGTCATTTAGATGTGCTCATTATATCACTCGGGCTATGACCTTGTGATATTATCACATCCAAACTCCAAACAGTGTTGTTTAGCTATAAAATCACCGTTTGAGATATATTATTTCTTTAAGTTTAAGCAGAAAATCTCATTTTATTTCATGGAATTATTAATACAATGATATTCTAATTATTTTCTAACAATGAAATAATTGTTTTATTTCACTTTAATCCCAAAAAGGCCTAAAACATACAGATTGTTACATTATTACACAACATTTAGGTGAATTCCCGAGAGCTATGTACAGAAAATACCGGAATTGGTGTTTAGCTAGTTTTTCAAATTATTAACCTTTGATTGAAGCTCTGAAGAATGGTAAGTCTGTCACTGTACAGTCTATAGTTTATAAAGTCGTGCGTTTTGGTTTTGCTACACATCCCCCACCATTCCATAATCAGAGCTTCAATATCCAATATCCATGTCTGACCAATAACCGGAGAAAGTTTTGGTCAATGATTGGTCTTTTAAAGTTAATCACGCCAAGTAGTTAAAGAAGTTGATTGGTCAACTAGGGAAAGCCATGGCTTATGGTCATCAAATGAGGTGGTCAGGTTGGTAATGACTGGTAGATTTATCATTGATAAAGTTCAAGTCAAGGTAAATATCATCATAAAGGTGTTCAGATCAATAATTCAGGAACACTTTGACCCATTAAGATTAGATGTACAGGTTTGTCATGACTAGTAGATGTCTGGTCAATAAGTGTAGAACACTGTAAAAATAGTAAAATAGATATAGAGTATAGATAAATAAAAGTCAGAACAGTTTATTACAGAAATAACATTTAAAACCGCATGGTCTGCACTTCCCCTTCATGGTAGAACTTGCCTAAAAGTGTAGAACAGTTGTTAAAGATAAAAACACTATATAAAATTGAGCTGAAATAGAAAAAAATATTAAAGTAGATAAACTGCATGGTCTGCACTTCCCCTTCATGATGGACCTGGGCAAAAAGTGTAGAACAGTTGTTAAAGATAAAAACACTATATAAAATTGAGCTGAAAAAGAAAAAAAGAATTCAAGCAGATAATTTGCATGGTCTGCACTTCCCCTCATGGTAGAACGGGCCAAAAGTGTAGAACAGTTGTAAAGATAAGTTATACAATAGAAATGTGTGTGAAACAGTCCAGAATGAAAAAGTGGAAGCCGAGCTGATTGTCAGGGCTGTCCAGGGGATATGATGGTGTTGTATATTAACGAATGTGAGTGAATAAACAGTCCAGAATGAAAAAGTTGAAGTCAAGCTGATTGTCAGGGTTGTCCAGGGGATACGTTTGTGTTGTGTTTTGATGTATATGAGTGAAAAAAAACCAGTCCAGAATGAAAAAATGGAAGTCAAGCTGATAGTCAGGGCTGTCCAGGGGATATGTTTGTGTTGTGTAAAAATAAATGTGAGTGAAAAAAACAGTCCAGAATGAAAAAGTGGAAGTCAAGCTGATTGTCAGGGCTGTCCAGGGGATACGTTTGTGTTGTGTTTTGATGAATATGAGTGGAAAAAAACAGTCCAGAATGAAAAAATAGAAGTCAAGCTGATTGTCAGGGCTGTCCAGGGGATATGTTTGTGTTGTGTAATGATAAATGTGAGTGAAAAAAAAACAGTCCAGAATGAAAAAGTGGAAGTCAAGCTGATTGTCAGGGCTGTCCAGGGGATATGTTTGTGTTGTGTAATGATAAATGTGAGTGAAAAAAACAGTCCAGAATGAAAAAGTGGAAGTCAAGCTGATTGTCAGGCCTGTCAAGGGGATACGTTTGTGTTGTGTTTTGATGAATATGAGTGGAAAAAAACAGTCCAGAATGAAAAAATAGAAGTCAAGCTGATAGTCAGGGCTGTCCAGGGGATATGTTTGTGTTGTGTAATGATAAATGTGAGTGAAAAAAAAAACAGTCCAGAATGAAAAAGTGGAAGTCAAGCTGATTGTCAGGGCTGTCCAGGGGATATGTTAATGTTGTGTTTTTATAAATGTGAGTGAAAAAATAGTCCAGAATGAAATAGTGAAAGTCAGGCTGATTGTCAGGGCTGTCAAGGGGATATATTTGTGTTGTGTAATGATAAATGTGAGTGAAAAAAACAGTCCAGAATGAAAAAGTGGAAGTCAATATGATTGTCAGGCCTGTCAAGGGGATACGTTTGTGTTGTGTTTTGATGAATATGAGTGAAAAAAAACAGTCCAAAATGAAAAAATGGAAGTCAAGCTGATAGTCAGGGCTGTCCAGGGGATATGTTTGTATTGTGTAATGATAAATGTGAGTGAAAAAAAAACAGTCCAGAATGAAAAAGTGGAAGTCAAGCTGATTGTCAGGGCTGTCCAGGGGATATGTTAATGTTGTGTTTTATAAATGTGAGTGAATGAGTGAAAAAACAGTCCAGAATGAAATAGTGAAAGTCAGGCTGATTGTCAGGGCTATCCAGGGGATATGTTTGTGTTGTGTTTTGATGAATATGAGTGAAAAAACAGTCCAGAATGAAAAAGTGGAAGTCAGGCTGATTGTCAGGGCTGTCCAGGAGATAATATATAAGTTGTATATAAATAAATGTGAGTGAATAAACAGTCCAAAATGAAAAATTGGAAGTCAAGCTGATTGGCAGGGCTGTCCAGGGGATAAGTTTGTGTTGTATATTAATAAATGTGAGTGAATAAACAGTCCAGAATGAAAAAGTGGAAGTCAGGCTGATTGTCAGGGTTGTCCAGGGGATACGTTTGTGTTGTATATTAATGAATGTGAGTGAATAAACAGTCCAGAATGAAAAAGTGGAAGTCAGGCTGATTGTCAGGGCTGTCCAGGGGATATGTTTGTGTTGTATATTAATGAATGTGAGTGAATAAACAGTCCAGAATGAAAAAGTGGAAGTCAGGCTGATTGTCAGGGCTGTCCAGGGGATATGTTTGTGTTGTATATTAATGAATGTGAGTGAATAAACAGTCCAGAATGAAAAAGTGGAAGTCAGGCTGATTGTCAGGGCTGTCCAGGAGATATGTTTGTGTTGTATATTAATGAATGTGAGTGAATAAACAGTCCAGAATGAAAAAGTGGAAGTCAGGCTGATTGTCAGGGCTGTCCAGGGGATATGTTTGTGTTGTATATTAATGAATGTGAGTGAATAAACAGTCCAGAATGAAAAAGTGGAAGTCAGGCTGATTGTCAGGGCTGTCCAGGAGATATGTTTGTGTTGTATATTAATGAATGTGAGTGAATAAACAGTCCAGAATGAAAAAGTGGAAGTCAGGCTGATTGTCAGGGCTGTCCAGGGGATATGTTTGTGTTGTATATTAATGAATGTGAGTGAATAAACAGTCCAGAATGAAAAAGTGGAAGTCAGGCTGATTGTCAGGGCTGTCCAGGGGATATGTTTGTGTTGTGGTTTGATGAATATGAGTGAAAAAAACAGTCCAGAATGAAAAAGTGGAAGTCAGGCTGATTGTCAGGGCTGTCCAGGGGATATATTTGTGTTGTGTTTTGATGAATATGAGTGAAAAAACCAGTCCAGAATGAAAAAGTGGAAGTCAAGTTGATTGGCAGGGCTGTCCAGGGGATATGTTTGTGTTGTGTTTTGATGAATATGAGTGAAAAAAACAGTCCAGAATGAAAAAGTGGAAGTCAGGCTGATTGTCAGGGCTGTCCAGGGGAGATGTTTGTGTTGTGTTTTGATTAATCTGAGTAAAAAATAACAGTCCAGAATGAAAAAGTGGAAGTCAGGCTGATTGTCAGGGCTGTCCAGGAGATAATATATAAGTTGTATATAAATAAATGTGAGTGAATAAACAGTCCAAAATGAAAAAGTGGAAGTCAAGCTGATTGGCAGGGCTGTCCAGGGGATAAGTTTGTGTTGTATATTAATGAATGTGAGTGAATAAACAGTCCAGAATGAAAAAGTGGAAGTCAGGCTGATTGTCAGGGTTGTCCAGGGGATACGTTTGTGTTGTATATTAATGAATGTGAGTGAATAAACAGTCCAGAATGAAAAAGTGGAAGTCAGGCTGATTGTCAGGGCTGTCCAGGGGATATGTTTGTGTTGTATATTAATGAATGTGAGTGAATAAACAGTCCAGAATGAAAAAGTGGAAGTCAGGCTGATTGTCAGGGCTGTCCAGGGGATATGTTTGTGTTGTATATTAATGAATGTGAGTGAATAAACAGTCCAGAATGAAAAAGTGGAAGTCAAGCTGATTGTCAGGTCTGTCCAGGAGATATGTTTGTGTTGTATATTAATGAATGTGAGTGAATAAACAGTCCAGAATGAAAAAGTGGAAGTCAGGCTGATTGTCAGGGCTGTCCAGGGGATATGTTTGTGTTGTGTTTTGATGAATATGAGTGGAAAAAACAGTCCAGAATGAAAAAAATGGAAGTCGAGCTGATTGTCAGGGCTGTTCAGGGGATATGTTTGTGTATATGAGTGAATTAACAGTCCAGAATGAAAAAGTGGAAGTCAGGCTGATTGTCAGGGCTGTCCAGGGGATATGTTTATGTTGTATATTGATGAATATGTGTAAGAAAAAAAACAGTCCAGAATGAAAAAGTGAAAGTCGAGAGCCGATTGTCAGACAAGGGCATTTTTTCTGATTTATTATCATAAATTCATTATATTTATAGAGATTTACCTGAGGTTAACAAAACAACATTCCAATCTCATTTCTCAACATATACCATATGTTGAAAAAAGTCTTTTTAACTTAACAAATCACATTTGCTTTGTTGGTTCTTAAGTCTTTTGACGACTCTCCATCTTTATTGGCAGAAAAATATGCCCCAAAATGGACAGACAAGGGCAGGTTAAAGGGTAGAACCACAGATATTCTAGTCTACTAGCTAAAGTAGATCATTCCTATCAAATTGCATACTGACTGTGTCCATCTCTCTCCATACTGATGTACAAATCTACCAGCACAGAGATGTACCAAGCTATATTTGTTTTGTTGGTTCTCAAGTCATATGGCGACTCTCCACCTTTATTGGCAGAGAAAATATGCCCCAAAATGGACAGACAAGGGCATACTAATTTCTAAATTATTATCATAAATTCATTATATTTATAGGGATTTACCAATGAAATCAAAGAGCAAGGTTTACCGTACAATACATCGTGTCCATCTCTCTCCACACTGAAACAACTTCCAAATGTACAAATCTACCAGCAAAGAGGTGTACCAAGCTATTCCATACCATATCCTTCTTGCGAGTATATAGGCACTGGGACTCTCGAAGAATTGATAGTCTCGATCAACTTTCACAATGCTTGTCAAGTACTCCAATACTCTGTCACTGAGTGGCTTTGACCATCCACACATATATCCATCATCACCATGTTTCATGTCATTCCTGCAAATTTGCCTCCTTGGTCTTAAGATTAACTGAAAGTTCACTGGTGTTAACAAAACAACATTCCAATCTCATTTCTCAACATATACCATATGTTGAACAAAGTCTTTTTAACTAAACAAATCACATTTGGTTTATTGGTTCTGAAGTCATTTGACGACTCTCCACCTTTATTGGCAGAAAAAATATGCCTCAAAACGGACAGACAAGGGCAGGTTAAAGGGTAGAACCACAGATATTCTAGTCTACTAGCTAAAGTAGATCATTCCTATCAAATTGCATACTGACTGTGTCCATCTCTCTCCATACTGATGTACAAATCTACCAGCACAGAGATGTACCAAGCTATATTTGTTTTGTTGGTTCTCAAGTCATATGGCGACTCTCCACCTTTATTGGCAGAGAAAATATGCCCCAAAATGGACAGACAAGGGCATACTAATTTCTAAATTATTATCATAAATTCATTATATTTATAGGGATTTACCAATGAAATCAAAGAGCAAGGTTTACCGTACAATACAACGTGTCCATCTCTCTCCACACTGAAACAACTTCCAAATGTACAAATCTACCAGCAAAGAGGTGTACCAAGCTATTCCATACCATATCCTTCTTGCGAGTATATAGGCACTGGGACTCTCGAAGAATTGATAGTCTCGATCAACTTTCACAATGCACGTCATCTATCACTGAGTGGCTTTGACCATCCACACATCCATCCATCATCACTATGTTTCATGTCATTCTTACAAATTTGTCTCCTTGGTCTTAAGATTAACTGAAAGTTCACTGGGGTTAACAAAACAACATTCCAAACTCATTTCTAAACTATACCATATCTTGAACAAAGTCTTTTTAACTAAACAAATCACATTTGTTTTGTTGTTTCCGAAGTCATTTGACGACTCTCCACCTTTATTGGCAGAAAAAATATACCCCACAATGGACAAGGACAAGGTAAAACGGTAAAAGGGTAGAACCACAGATATTCTAGTCTATCTAGTTATAGACTAGGTAAAATAGATCATTCCTATCAAATTGCATACTGACCGCGTCCATCTCTCTCAACACTGAAACAACTTCCAAATGTACAAATATACCAGCACGGAAATGTACCAAGCTATTCCGTACCATATTCTTCTCGTGAGTATATAGGCACTGGGACTCTGGAAGAATTGATAGTCTCGATCAACAAACACTTCACCACTGTTACACAACAATCCATTTTCTGAAAAAAAATATTTAATTCCATTTGAAAGTTATTTATAGGTCGGCGGCGTACTATACAGATTTTTCCAAAAATCTTTTTATAATAACCCAATTTTCCGAAAATGGAAAATACCTTGCCAATATTTTGTGTTTACAATATCATTCTTCCTGTGTCATTTATATGAATAATTAAATGGAAATTTGTGTTTAATTTGACGGCGTTGAAAGGCATGCTCAGGGAAATCAACAGAGTGTATATATGAAGCTACCCACAACGGCTAGAAAAGGTGTTTATATTGATCGCGAAACTGTACTGTATGGGTTAAAGAAAGTTTGTGGATAGAAAAGGAAATGGATTCATGCAATCATTTTGACAGTTTTGATTTTATATAAGTGCAAATAAATTAACCAATAAAATACAGGAGAACGGTATATCACACTGTGCAATGGAATTTATGCAAATTAGCGAGGGCCATTTGATTAGTTGACTTGGTGGTACATTGTTTATCTGGCATTACACAGCTGTCAAAACATAGCATTGATCAAGGTTGATCGTCAGCATTATTTTAAGATGGTTAATGTTTTTTTATGAGATTATTTTGTTTATAACTCTTGAAATAAAGATGCTATAGTAATGGAACTTGTCATGCATGATGTGAGTATTGACAAAGGAAAATTATCCTAAGTCTAGAGTAGACATCATTTATAATACAAAAAAAAATAAAACAAGTACATGTAAATATAACAATTTTCAAATAAATTCCAAGTTCAACAAAAGCTGTCGGAAGACAGCAATGCTCGACATTATAGTTGTCACAAGGATGTTTCAATGAGTATAAAAGGGGGCATAAATATGTAAATAAGTAAATCAGAGTTATGGGACATGTGCCAATCATGTTAAAAAATCACAGTGATTGAAAATGTATGTTAAGTTTCATTCCATTCCCTTCAATAGTTAGGGAGATACCAGCTAACAAGCAAAAAAAACAGCTAACAAGCAAAAAATGACCATGAGTTTCATCGAGTAAAAAATATTTTACTGCACCAAAACTTTAATCTGAAATCTGGAAGGGGACTCCGCGGCGAGTAGGACAGCTCTCTATATACTTCGTATAGTCGAGCTAAAAATTAAAATCATTGAAGGGCAATTTCTCTGACAAATATGATTGAACCCAAAAATGTTGACGAGATGCACAACTAGACTTGTAACTGATCTTTCTTGTAAAGTTTAGATGAAATTGCACCAGTAGTTTTTGAGTAGTCCGGACAGACAGACGGAAGTACTTACGTGACTTTACTTTGATCTTTTGTCCATTTTCAGTCACACAAGGCTCAAAAGAAGACACACAAGTAAAACAGAATAAAAAGAATCGAAGAACATGTACCAATACGTATTGTTTTCCTTGTCACCCATTTGTTTTGCACGGACAGACAAACCACGGAGAAGTGATCCCTATATGTCACCACTACTCTGTAGAGGCAACGTAAAAAATGACAGACCCACCAACCTACCAAAAGTTAGCCTGTTAGACAACTACAACTGACAATGCCTATCAAATGTATACTTTATTCATAAGTAATATAATAAAATTGTATTTTTGTAAGTAAACATAGACAGGGAATGGAACCCTAGTCTCCAAAATGGCCGACAGGATACTCACCTCAATATTCAGTTGGCTCAAATTGCACAGGATTTCAACCAAACTTGTATTGTGATTTTATTGTGATTCATTATCTTTATTATGATTTACTATATAGCATCAAAGAACAAGGTTTACCTTATGACACGCATCTTCCTTCACACTGAATTAGCTTATTGTTGTACAAATCTGCCAGCACATAAATGTACTAAGCTATTCCATACCATATCCTTCTTGCGAGTATATAGGCACTGGGACTCTCGAAGAACTGATA
Source organism: Ruditapes philippinarum (assembly GCF_026571515.1). Classification (NCBI taxonomy): domain Eukaryota; kingdom Metazoa; phylum Mollusca; class Bivalvia; order Venerida; family Veneridae; genus Ruditapes; species Ruditapes philippinarum. The sequence continues at coordinate 72,811 of NW_026858005.1, forward strand.
GTCTTATCCACTTCCGCTTCATCACTCCTTCATGGTCTGAAAAATCACCAGGGCTTACAAAATAACATTCTAATCTTATAATGTTAATATTTATCATGTCTTTACAAATTACTTTTCAAGTAAGCAGGTAATTATTAATGTTTCATTGGTTTTATATTATATGAATGCCCATTCTTTATTATATGGCAGATAAAGGCCGTCAAATGAGTTTCAGGGTAGGGCAAGTTCATGCCTAGTAGAACCACTTACCTTCCAGTCTAGCTAGCTAAAAGACTATCTCCAATAGACAATTGCTATCAACTGTTTGTTGAACTAGCTGAATTTTTTTATCTCTAAATAGATGATACTATGCATACAAAAAAATCCTTAAAATATAATATTTTAAAATACCTAATTGCTCCATCATGCCAGTTTCCAACCAATAATACACATGCAGCTATCCACATCATCACATCTCCTCCACAATGTAGAACTAGAACACCAACATCTTCTTTCCAGGGGGTTTCCAAAAACACAAAAAAAAACCCACAAAACATTAGAATAGGGGAAAAAAACAAACAGTTAAAGAACCTGGCAAGTAGATCTGTAAAACAAAAATATAGGTATTAGAGCAAACAAATACAGGCATTTCAAAATCTAATTTATTATTTACATAATTAAACATATCAAACATAATCATAGTACACAAATTCTAAATACACAAGTCATAGCATAAAAAGAGTAGGTTAAACATGAAGCAAGAGGTCTAAAGGAGATATGAGCATAAAACAAAAATTTTAAAAAACATAAGATTATTTTATTGGTGAAAAAGATACAAATACATATCAAATACAATACTCGAGTAAATAAAAAAAACCGCGGGCGCATCACGTAGCCTGGCCAGAATCACATTTTACAACAAGAACTTCTACTCAACACATTTCTAACTAAAGGGATAACATACATAAAGATTTTTTATAAATCGTGAGTACATATAAAAAACAAACGCGGGCGCATCACGTAGCCTGGCCAGAATCACATTTTATAACAACAACCATTAACAATAACTTCAACTCTACACATTACTAACTACAGGGATAACATACATAAAGATTTTTTATAAATCACGAGTATATAAAAAACCGCGGGCACATCACGTAGTCTGGCCAGAATCACATTTTATAACAACAACCATCAACAATAACTTCAACTCAACACATCACTTACTACAGGGGGTACAGGGATAACTTACATAAAGATTTTTTTTATAAATCGCGAGTATATCAACAAAACCGCGGGCGCATCACGTAGTCTGGCCAAATCACATTTTATAACAACAACCATCAACAATAACTTTAACTCAATACATCACTTACTACAGGGGGTACAGGGATAACTTACATAAAGATTTTTTTATAAATCGCGAGTATATCAACAAAACCGCGGACGCATCACGTAGTCTGGCCAAATCACATTTTATTACAACAACCATCAACAATAACTTCAACCCTACACATTACTTACTATAGGGGGTACAGGGATAGCTTACATAAAGATTTTATAAATCGCGAGTATATCAACAAAACCGCGGGCGCATCACGTAGTCTGGCCAAATCACATTTTATAACAACAACCATCATCAATAACTTCAACTCAACTCATAACTAACTACAGGGATAATATACATATTTAAAGATATTTTATAAAGCGCGAGTACATAAAAAATAGCATACATCAAGAACAATATAAACGATCAAATACAAAAGTTGTAAAATATCATCACACTTACTCTTTTCACAAAGAACGTCTTCTCGGCGCGAGTTTCCCACCAAAAATGACCTGTTAGCTCAAATGATCACATTGTCTGTAATCTGTGAAGCGGGAAAATTCGGCATATTCCGCCGTGCTTCTCAACTCTGACCTTTTCATTATTGAAATATTGTTGGGCGATATTGGCCCGAGACATTTGAATATTCAACGACCTTTTATCGGCAATCATCGGAATCCGGCATAACGGTATCGATTCAAATATGATCGAGAATGGGAAATCTTAATTTATAAGTACACAGGGGTGGCAGGATAAAGCCATATACGAAAACGCACCAACAGGAAAAACATTTGAAAGATAATATATGGCCTGTAAGAGTAGTGGTTAAGGTCCTTGTTTCGCATGCGGAAGGTCGTACGCTCAAATCCCACAACGGGTGAAACTTTTATTAGGCCTTTGAATTAAATTATTCTATTTTTGTTTTACTTTTTAATTTATTTATTTATTATATTTTTTAATTTATTGATAATCATTATTTTATATATTTTTCCATGTATTTCATTTACGAGAATGATATAGCTTATAATGTATGGTGGCTGATTTGGAACACTTTGCGCGTTGCGTTGTCGATAGCGATAACACAACCTATATCGGTATCGCCTTTACGTTGCTATGACGTCTTGTCGCTTGGCTATAAGCCAATCCTTTGATTTGAGCGACATCGCGACAACACGTCACACGACAACGCGACGTTTGGCGTGCTTCGCTAGCTACAAGACGGCGCACAAAAACGTTCCAAAGCAGCCACCATAGAAATCAACTTTATTTCTCAACGGGAATGATTTGAAGTGCGGGTAACTGATGCCTGCACTCCAGTTAACTTACTGTGCATGTGTATGTATACGATTTAACTGTGACACTTTTTAAAACTGGCAGATAGCGTTAAGCTTTTGTAGAACATGGTCAAAGGAAATGCACTTTATGTAATCAAAATGATATTGCCGATGAATACCACTATATGTTAAAATGCCCTTTCTTCTGTTTTAGTAGGAGAAGCCTAATTCCAAGTAAATATTTCAATCGACCGAACACACTAAAATTCAAAGAACTGATGCAGTCAATGTGGCGCTGTAGGAGCACATTTGTCTCGGAACACATTTGTCTTACGAAGTAAGACCGATGTGTTCGTAAACATTCATATTTGCGACTAATTGGAAATGAGACAGATGTGTTTGACACACAATAGAAAGGACACTCGAAGCACATTTGTCTCACATTTTTTCCATAAAAATCTCAAAGGTTATAATTATGTCCATCTGTATACCGGCTACCAGCCATTGTTCTGTGTTTTTTGTATTTATAATACCGTTTTTGAGTCACTTCCGGTTAGTCAAAAACTTCCTGCCTCTGCATAGGAGTCATATATTAAATTAAAAAATATCCCTGTTCTGCATCTCACAATGAAAATTTCTACAAGTGCAGCATCCAGAACCTAAACATATATGCAGCAAATCTAATCTTATCGTTATCAATTGAGATACGTCTATTTTCAATGCTTAAAGATTTTTTAGATTATTTATGGCATTTGGACCCTGACCTGGATCCTCGCATGAATAGTTCGACGCCCCGTTTATGTGTCAAACCTACAGCGGTTAGGGGCAAGTGGTTTTTCGAAATCACTCGGCCACGGAGGCCCTTAAATGATCCATGGAAAAAATAAGAAGACCATTACACACGTATTTCGTTTTCATCAGAAATATATGTATAAAAAGTCATCATTTTCCAAGAATTGCGGCTTTCAGATTCGCCATTGAAAAGGCACTTACAACATGCATGAGTTCCTAAAATAATCCGGATTATGTCATAATTATGGAATATCGGGCCACTCAGAATCGAGTGAGACCCGACATTCCAATGAGACACGAAGCGAGGCACGATATTGTAACAGGAGATCTCGCAATGTCGAAGTATCCCGTACCAAGAGATTTCAGAAATTAATAAATTTTTACTTCTTTAGATAGGACAAGAATGAATATTCAAATAATGATTTCTGAGGAAGTTAGATGCTTGTAACCAAAAAAAAAATCGCGAAAAATGTGAAATAATGCGTCATAAAAGTAGCAAAATGTAAACAAATTAGTACTTTGACTTCAATACAAAATTCTAAATCTCTTCAACTGTACAAACTGCAAAAAAGCAGCAGATGAAATATGCTTCAGATAATTAGCCAATGAGTAACGTTTTGGAGCTAAAAAAGTATACCAAAGAGGAATAAAATAAAAGCATTTCTCAGGCATAATGGGCCTTTAAGTGATTTTATGTAGACTATAAAGTGAATACTACTTAGCGGTATATGACCTGGTCTCGCGTCGACGAACGGGATGCGAAGCGAGACGCGAGATTTCGCGAGATTTCGGCGAAATGCGAAACGAGTCATTCAATATCAACCGATTATGGTGTTCCGTTTGGACATAAGTAACATTTTTGTCTCCCTGAACAGCTATGCACAATGGTACAAAAGTGAAATTGAGATGGTACGATGATTAAAACACGATGGCACGATGGTGAAATCACGATGATGCGATGACACGATAGAGAAAATAATATCGCGTTTTCATCATCATGCCATCGCAGTTTCATCATATCGTACCATCGTATTTTCACCATCGTAACATCGTCTTTCATCATAGTACCATCACGTTTTCATCATCGAGCCTTCGTTGTTTCACCATCGTACAATCGTTGTTTCACCATCGTACAATCGTTGTTTCACGTTCGTACCATTGTGTTTTCACCATCGCACCATCGCGTTTTCATCAACGTACCATCGTGCCATCGCGCTGTCACCATTGTACCTTCGTGAATGGGATTTAGTATGTTTCAGTGTAAGTCAATCAATTTCTTGAATAAGAGATATTATAATTAATAGTTCACTGTAGGTTTTCATAAAGAAAGCATAAGCAAACCTATTGATGATTACACTTGAGGTAAAACGGCGAACCTCGATTCTAAAAAAGAATTTCTGCCGTGGGGAAATATGTGACAAATAATTCATAAAAAATGACATGAGACAAATGTGCTTTCTTGTCCCTTAAAAAACTTGATCGGAGCACATTTGTCACACAAATGAGTTTTTTGGGGTAGACATTTGAGGTCCCATTTGTCTCATGTGGGACAAATGCGACCGCATCGGTCTTACGTAAGACAAATGTGCTCCGAGACAAATGTGCTCCTACAATGCGCCGTTAAATATCGCACTTGCCGCTAAATGTCGCACTTGCAGCTAAATGTCGCACCATTGACGCTAAATGTCGCACCATTGACGCTAAATGGCGCCACAGTGTATTTACATAATGTGCAATAAAATTATATAAAAATATCTATAACTTAAATATTGTCCAAACAATGGCATATCCAAATACAAGTTCATTTTGAAAAGATTTGCCTAAAACTAACTGGATGATAATCTGACAATATAATTATCCTCCATCTATCAATATACTGTCATATTTTTCTAATTTCAAACTGTAACTACATTCTGACAGATCGATGACTTGGATAATAAGATCCTGACCGATGGCAGAAATTCAAATCAAAAACGTTCTCAACTTTATTTTAAAAAACACGGGCCTCCTAGAGGCATATTGTGTCAAATAACAATCTTGTACATGGGCAAACAAAACAATTAGCGGGAAACGTTAAATAATTCATTTATGCCTGTAAAAATCAAACCAACTTTATTTCAACATATAAATACATGTACATGTATACTACAAAAAGTGACTTTTTGTCAGCATTGTTATTAAATGTTAACAAATTAAATGCTAACTTAACAACAAGTGAGGGTCTTTTTCTAAGCTTGTAATTCTTTAACATGTACACCATTTTATATTTGTGTAAATAGGCATATATTTTTCTATCTAGCTTGAAGATTGTGAACAACATAGAAAATGAAATTCATCACCAAATGAAGTCGAATAACAAAGTTGACAATTTCGCAGTTAATAGTTTCTCTAGAGTTGTCGTCCTTTGTTATGGCTAGTAAGGACTTCATCGATGTACGAACTTTATACATGTGACGTCAAAATATAGTTAACAAAAAATGTTGTACTCTTTTTAGAAAAAAAATATATGTCTCCATTCCACTGGATCTAAACACCTTTACATAATCAATTCCTATAGTATAGTATCACAACTCTGGGAGCACTTATTTTGAAGAAATCTGAATTCTTCTTTGGTCTCTATATCACAGAGATTCGGGTTTTTATATAATTCATGTGTTTTAGGTTTGTGAGGAAAAATGTATTTTCAAGCGATGTGCACCAAAATGAGCAAGCTGTAGCAACGGAATTCCTACCAGTGTCAAACAAACCACCCAAATAGCCGTTGTCCCCGGATAGTTCCAGTCTAGTACACCCGGATAAAGTACATGATTCACGTGGTCGAAACTCCAATAGACGGCGCTGAATACAAGATAACACGCTCCGTAAAGTACCGGATGTATCACGTGTAACAAACGGACTGGTCTCGCAGATAGACACGTGTCAACAATCACAAGAAATGTATTAACGCCGTGTAAATTTATATCTGTACAATTTGTGTATCCTATTAAAGGAAACAATGCTGTAAAATATACAGCTGTAACCACTATGGCAAATACGTGCGTGATGTTTCCAAGAAGCCAGCAAACTTTCGTGAAACCGGAAATTTCATCGGATGCAATGTGAATGTCACCAGGCAGAGCTTCTCCGTATTCTGGCACTGTTTCGCCAGGATAACCATTCTTAACAGCTGTTACGTTCAGTTTTGAATTACTTTCGACGAAAGCAATGTTATTATATCCCTCCTTGGTCTGGAGACCTATTTTAGAGGACCTACATCCGGTTTGTTGGTTCCCAGTGTCTCCCTTACATTTGCTATAGACGACATCTATAGCCGAGAACAGGAAGTACAGTGTCAATATAAGATATGTCCATAACGTAAGGTAAGCCATGAAAGAAAAGTCGCCATTTTGTGCGAGGAGAATAAATGTGGTCACGAAGAATACTGTCACATATGTGGCAACTGCAATGCGGTAAATGAAAAATACCAATGGATGCCAGTTCCACTGAAAAGAAAAACAAAATACATTTTTATTTACATTCTGCCTAAAATTGAGGCAAGCAAAATTGTAGCAATACTCGCTGGACGTATGAAAATGTCCAGAATTCAAACAAACATAAAGTAATTGAAATATGCCCAAACATTTAAATATAGCTACATATTATTTCCGGTTATGAAAAGAATTAAGACAAAAATTATTTTTATAAATAAAACGACTAAAATAAAATAATAAATGCCATTAAAATAATGTTTTAAATTTCACACAAAACAGCCATAACGTATATTTGTTGTTTTTGTTGTTGTTTTTTGTTGTTTGTTGTTGTTGCTCTTGTCAACAATTGCAATACTGCCCCAAATTAAAAATCTATTTTTAGATAGCAGGTAAAGCATAGATTTGCTCTAGAAAGAAATATACGTCAATAAGTTCTTGAACTTTTGTAATCTTCTTAAAGTTATTGAAATAAGATAATTAGATGAATTATCGATTTCTAATCTTTGTCTATCAAAGTAAGATATCTTTTTGTTTGTTCTTATCTATAAAATTTACATTAATATGTCATTAAACAACGCTGGTTTTTATGTTAAACGATTTATTGACTCAGTGTCTTCGCAACTTAGCTATCCGTCCTTGAGGGAGTTCATAGCAATAAAAGTAAGTCTGGGTATGCGTACAGGAAAGTTCGGCATATTTCGTGACTTTCCGTGTCGAACAATTATCAAATAAGCGTCTGCTTTACATGAAGCAACCCGCCACTATACGAACATTAGAAAACTGCATCGTCAAGTGTCGGGGTTTGCCGAATTCTTCCGAACTTTCGAAAAATAGAACATTTAAACTAGGCTATGTTTGTAGTTATAGTGGCATGTAAGAAAACAAATTTAACGCACTCAGGCCTAATTTCATGTAATCAAATTCGGTCAAATATCTCGTTTTTTAAACAAGAACACCACACAAGATGCCAAAAAACTTTAAAACGTAGGTGATAAGATTCGCATGGCGGGAAAATACCCTTGCATTTAATTATAACCTCATGACATATTTTCTATTACAAAGAATATAAATTTGCAAAAACATTGTAAGGACGCCATGCCATTGATAAATTTACATGACTAAGAGTTGTGTTATATTTCAGAATATGAAAATCGGCCAAATATCAGAATATTATGAACAGTTAAGGGGCCACTTGTACAAATACTTAACCTTTCGGTTCGGACCTTAATAGAGATAAGTTTTCATTAATTGTTTTATTTCAAAGAATGTTAATATGTGATCATTAACTCTGATGTGACTTTTTTAAACATTTGCAACAGTTCTTAAATTCAATTTATATAATTATGATTTTGCTCCTCGTAAGAATAGATACAAAATTGTTTGGTGAATTAACGCGCAAAATTTTAATAAAATACATGTCTGCTCCTTGTTTTACATGCGCGGATGTATATTAACAATTATGAATCATATTTATAGTGATAATCGCTTTATATCTTATCGCATGAAATAAATTTGACTTAATCTCAAATGTATGTGAAGTCAAGGGAATTTTTCAATGAACTTTTATCAGACCTTGGAGTGTCCTTAATATGTCGTCTGCGTCATGATAAAACCAACATAATGGGTTTGCGACCAGCATGGATCCAGACCAGCCTGCGCATCCGCGCAGTCTGATCAGGATCCATGCTGTTTGCTATCATATTCTCTACTTGTAAAAGGGTTGGTAAGCGAACAACATGGATCCTGATCAGACTGCGCGGATGCGCAGGCTGGTCTGGATCCATGCTGGTCGCAAACCCATTATGTTGGTTTTGTCGTGACATGGCTCATATGTCGTCTGCCTCAGTCATATGTCATACGACATAGAGTAAAGCGTTATCTTATTGACCCACTAGTTTAGTCTGTTCGTTTGTTTATGTTGGCATTGGCTGCCCAGATAACGCTCGCGCATGAGGTTAAGAGAAATGACATACAAACACCGTGACCAGTGAACAAGGTCAAATGATGATACGTACATGTACCGGAAATGTATCTTTTGTCTTCTATAAACTAATACCATTTATTGAAAACATATTTTTGTAAAAACGTTATTCTCGATGTACTCTCGATGAACTATCCAATCGGTACATGTTTCATACATTTTGCATTTCTAAAACATTCAACAAAATGGTGAATATTTTATATTATAGTAGTTTGTAAAATACATTCCTGCCAAAATGTTACGTAAAAGGACATGTCTGAAATAATGAATTTGAAAATAAACTTGTGTAAAAAAATATAAGAATCTTTTTCTTCAAAGTTTAGGAAATTGTGAAATTTTAAAGCCATTGCAATTTGTTACATTTTGAGTATTATCATGATGTGACGTTACAGGAACACGATTATGCATGTTAATTACCAACGATTATACTCTCCTTTATTATCAAAGTTGCTTATAGATCCAAACTTAAAGCCAGTCGCTTTATCCTTGAATTTAATTGTGTTTATTCTGTCAAGTTTTGTACATGTATATATTAAGAAAACATCGGGAATACAAATACACTTAATTTAATGTCTTAATGTTAAGTTCAAATTTGCTTTCAGCTTTGAAACTTTTGTGTCATGAGTTGAACCAGTTATAATTATTGTCTGTACACATGTTAAAATATAGTGTGTGTGTTTTTTAAACTCACAATTTCTTTTTGTAAAGAATAGTTTAATAATTTTTTAAATAACCACAACTTTTTTTATAAAGAATACTTTAATAGACTTCTATAAAAATTTTCCTGTTATTATGGATCTCATAATCTATTACATACAGTATTTTGCAAGTACAAAACTTAAATAACAACCTAAGAAAAAAAAACACAAAAATTAATTATTTATTGATCAGTATAAAATAAGCAACTTACCCGACATGTAATAAAGTCATCTCTTTTATTATGGGCTAGTCCGAAATTGGACAGTCTAAACTCGTCCTTGAATACGTCACACATGATACTGCAATGTTCTCTTCGTAAATTACAATATTTAAAACCTTTTTTTTAACTACAGGTGTCTCAAATGCCTTTAATTCTTTAATGTATTTATTTTAGGTGAAAATAAAATGACGGTACGTTTTCAGAACATCTTTACCGATTATGGTTATAGTAGAGAGAAAAAACCGCGTGCCCAATCAGTTCATGATGACGAAATAGTTAGTGATAAGAATGTATGTCTCGAGTAAATATATCAAACATGGGTTTGGAGAATGTATGTATTCAATAAAACACGCCATATTTTTCTTATCTGCATAGTATTATACAAGTTCCCGCGATTTTTTTCCTGAATGTTTAAAATATTCTTTTTAATTTTATTGTCTTTCATTGATATAGCAGATTTTGCATACACATAATTCTTATTCATGGGTTATCAACGCATCCTCGGTCTAAGTATATCAGTAAAATAAAATGAAATACCAGTATATATCATTAGGAACATTTAAGTGGTTATTAAAATTTAGACAGGGTGATATCCCATCCCAAAAATGCTCCGTTTTTACAACAATGTCGACCTAAATCCTTAAAATAATCATGGCAATTAAATCAGCATGGATGGACAAAGTTTTATTGTAGTCACATGGCAATCCACATGACTTTTTTCAGTCCACTAAACCTTCCTGTTTTATCATCTTATCATATCGCTGTGCCTGATACCGGTGGTTACATAACTTAAATAGTTGTTTGCTATCATTATATGGTCGTCATAGATATTTTAAGATTTAATCGTGATCAAAGTCGGCCTATTTTGAAGATTTTTTCCGCCCAACTCGGTGTCGAATTCACCAAAGTTTGTTATCTGGGCCTTAATTTGCATGGATTTTTACATATATAGTGTCCATGTACTCTTGGCGGAACAAAATTCAACAGTGGTATTGTGCCTTACTTTTTATGAAACGTACTGATAAATGCTTAAAAAAACAAAAACAAAAAAATTCTCACATTTTAAATAAGACCGGACGGTTTATTTTATTACACACATTTTGGGTTAAATTTTTCAAACTTTAAAAATATGTTACATAATGTAAATTTATTTGGCTAACCATTACAGTCAGTAACAAATAACCAAACACAATAATGTATACGTGAATGGAAAATTAGATCTTAAAGTAAAGCGTGGGTGTACTTTTATAAAAGGATTTTTACGACTGCTTACTGGGCAACTGTTTAAGACAGCCATTCCTAATAGCTCTATTTGACAAAAGTTTTATGACACATTTCTGTCTTCATAGCCTCTTATACAAAATGATAATATTTATTACATGTACAACCTGGTACAAAAATATGTGTAATGCAATTGTCCCAAGTAGAACACACCTGTCAAATATATATCCATGCAAAAAAAACACACATTGATATTGTATACTTCTAAGATGCCTTTGATTACGTTATGTTACTTATTAACCCCCTGTTCCACATAGCCGAATAAATTCCGGTGTATTCGTAAAAGGTTTGTTCCGTACGAACGGTTTGTGTTCGAAACCATTCGTCAAAATTCGTCGATAATCGCTATTGTCCCTCAAAAATTGTTCGGTGAAGGTATGCAGAGGGTTTGGTAGGCTTCGGGCCTTTTGTACACCTCTCCGTTGAACAGAGACAGCAACTGATTATATCCCTACGAGCCGAACTAAAATGTTTTCAAAGTTCAGGTAAAAAGAGTAAAGGGATAAAAAAAGAGAAAGCTAAAACACTTAATCATCTCTTTGATAGAGAGAAGAATCAACTTTTGGAATATATGAAAAACTGATGGTATTCAGCAACTCCATAGAAATGTTGAATGATGTATTATTGCAAAAGGTTAGGCATAAAAAATTCCTAGCACATATTCTAATGAGCTTTTGAAGTGTGCTATAACACTGCTTCACCTGTTTGCTTGCAATTATGCTTCCATGACAATTGCATGGCAAGAGCCACATGACACAGTGTCAAAAGTATTTAGGGAAGTGTGTCAAACAATCACAACGAAATCCTAGATTAGGTCATGATCTGCCCGAGCACCCCTGACATAAAATAGCAAATCGGTTTAACAAGAAATGGAACTTGCCATACTTCTGTGGGACGCTTGATGACAAACATGTAGTCTGCCGTTGCCCACCAAAAACCAAAAATTACCTATCAGTACTTTAACTACAAATGATTTAGTTTTTAGTGTTGTTAGCCCTAGTTCAAAGAGACGAAAAGTTTCTATGGGCCGACGTTGATGGTATAGGTCTTGCATCTGATGCCAAAGCATTCAGTGAGAGCGAGCTAAAGGAGTTTTTTGATGACGGTAATCATCTGGAAACTCTGCCTGATGATATTGTAAATATCTTATTTCTCTTTCCGGGACACAACGCCTTTCATGACGTACTAGCATGGCAAAGCCAAGGCCTGGGTCACGACGAGCGAATATATAATGATGGAAGGTCATGTCCCGGCATAGAAGCCGAACATGCGTTTGAGATATTGTTACAATCCCAAGATTTTTAACACTATGAACAACGTAAATTTCTACGTCTAGTATGGTCAACTCAGACGTAGGATACATGCCGTGACAAGTAAAGAATAAATAAAGACATTGTTTAAACTGGACTAAACTGAAATTTGAACATTAACTCTTATCGTAATGATTCAAATTCGATTATGGTAACTATTGGAGATATGTAATGATTATTTTTGTTATTATTTTTTGTGGTGTTTTGATTTTTTATTGACAAAAACAAAATGAAAGAAAGAAAAAAAAGAAATATCTTTTGATAACATACGCCAGTTGAGTGTTGTTGAGTTTACGTCTAAAACATGACTTAAAAGGTAAAATAATACAAACAGCAATAAAGTAGAAAATATCATCGAAGAACTTCAGACAATTTGTTTGTATACCTTCAAAAATAATACATTGTGTATTTCAATTTTCTTTTTGTAGTTGGGTTGCAGACTTGCAGTTTGATGAAATATGATTTGTTGATCGAATTCAGGAATATTTGGGATATTTGGTATACTGTTGATAGCAATTCGCTATTGGGGAGGGAATGGGGGACTTCAGTATATTCGGTAAGGGTACGAAGTATATTCGTTTAGTTAACGCAACCGGCAGGGACTCGTCGAAGTTTCAGTACAAATGAAAAATATTTCTAAGAAAGAATTTTGGCTATTCTGTGCAATATCGGTATGCGTTAGGTGCATGGTCGGCAGAAAAATCGTTCAAAACAGATTTTACCGGATAAATAGGCTACGAAACATATAATGTATATGTACCCATCTCTTACATCAAACACGATTGACATCAGGTCTCTGTCCTGTTAACTCGAACCATTTATGCCTCCCTTTTTGTCAAATTAATTTGTTAAATTATTATATGTAAATATATAGTATTAATTGTTATATAGGAATAAAGGCACACAATGATTTTTGTTTTCGAAATATTGTGGTTTAAATTTCAAGGCCATTTAATTTACCAAATTTTACATTGAAATCAGCTATGTCAAAGACGGCCTATTATATTACATGTATGCGTATCATATTAGTTTACAGATATTTTCGGTTTTATTCAAATACATGATGTACTGTAGTGTAGCACAGCAAATATAATAAATCATTTTGAATACAGTTTAATGACTCCTTATATCAGAATTTCTTGTACAAACTGTTTTATCACGTATAAAAGTGGGTTAAAAATACAGACAATAAAGAAAGGTAAACACTTCTTTTATAACAGGACTGTGAGTTTAAAATAATAACAATGAAAGCTTTCACTTGGATATTTGGATATATCCCCATATTTTTAGTTTCACATACTCTGATCACTTCGTGAATTTTTAAACTCAGCACAAATGTTATTCTTATTCCTCCCCCCCCCCGAACTTCAAAGCAGTAAAATATACATTTCCTTCTCGTTAGGTTGAATTTTTGAAGACTTTGAAATCAATGGAACAAATTGCCACAAACTTTGGAGATCGGGTCATAAAAATAAAAATGTTGAAAAAAAAACAACTTTTAAAGTCTTTAACAAAAAAATTTACTTTTTTTAACGAAGTCCTTATTCAAAAAAGGGTTTTCCTACATGGACAAACTTTTAGCACGTTAAAAAACAAGTATTTTTAACATTTGCTTGGGGGCAGGTTTAAAATTTTTTTTTCTTTAAAAAACCGTGGGGAAAAAATTCCCCAACTATTTGAACATACTTCACTAAAATTTTTCCAACACATTTTTTTTCAAAGTCGATAATAGATAAATTAAATTTTTAAAAGGGAAAAACCCAAGTATTCAATTTAACAAGGTAAAAGCAAAAAACTAAGAAAGTACCCAACATGGTGGTTTAGGGAATTTCCCGTCCAAAACCCCTTGGATACGGACGTTTTTCACGTGATATAACCCAATAAATGACACTAAATATAAATAGCAACGCCTAAATCATTGGGGTGAACACGTGTAACAATCGTACAGGGCTCGCCCAAGGCACGTGGGCAGTTTTTACAAGAAATAATTTAACCCCCTTAGATTGAAATCCCCCAATTTATTTTTGGCCAAAAGGGGGGAAATTTGAACAATGAAGTTATAGTTGGGAACTATAATTTAAGAACCCGTAAAGTTTTCCCAGTTAACCCCGAATTTTTTATCGTTAGTAATTTTACGATGTTTCCCACACTCGTTTTTCTAGGTCGACCCACTCTGCATATCTAACACTGTCGCATGCACACTGATATGTTTTGCTGGACTTTTTGGGATGGATCATTTCTCCGATTTACGTATGCTTTTTACCCATATACGTTTGCCATTTTTTTCAGATTGTCAAACGAAAACCCCGTAGACTAAAGTACCGCGGCGCTCGTGCCTCTCACGGTAAAACCCGCGTTAAAACGGAAACAAAAATTTAAAATGCAACAGAATATAGCCCATGGGTAGATATCCATGATTATGATATTTTTTAAATATAAGAGAGAAAACGTATGGTAGCCCCGGGGGTCATACTCAATAGACAAATACTTGGGTGCACCCGTTCCAGTAATTATAAATAAAAAAGAATTTGAAAAAAAAACAAAAAAAAAATTAAAAAACCCTATATAAGGGTTTTATTTTTTAATTAATTCAAACTTATATGATAAGAAGAAAATCATCAATTTAATGCACTATTGGAACGGGAAATGTTTATATTTTAAAAATAAAAATTCAAAACAAAAAAACAAAAAACCCACAACAACAAAAAGAATAAAAAAAAAAAACAAACAAAAAATTTTTTGAATCTCTTTTCATCACAGTGACAAATATATGGGATGACAAAGGGTTAATACGACTAAATTAAAAGAGAGAAAAAAAAATCATTCAGCCTTTTTTACAGTTTTACAATCTGTATAGAACTTACGCTTTTGAAAATATAATTTAAAAACACTAAGCCGGTTAAAATAAATTTATTAGTACGTTTTTACAAAATTAATTGGCCAATTTAATTTTGTAAAATACGTACTAATAAATTTCAATTTATACAGAAAGGGCAAACATGAATTTTATAATGTTTAATTAATGTTTTTAAAATACGTTTACAAAGAAGTTAGCGATAAATGTGAAATAATTTGTTATAAAGGTAGCAACAAATGTAAACAAAAAGTAGCATTTTGACGTTTCCATACAAAAGACTAATTCACTATAACTGTACTTCAAGTAATTAGCTAATGAGTAACTGGTTTGGATACTATAAAAGTACACCAAAATTAAAAACGCCTTTGAGAGATAAAAATAAAGCATTTATGAGGCATGATGGGCAAAAACTAATTTCATGTGTATTTTAAACATGACTTTCAGATAAACCAAACTGTTTTATCTAATCAACATTTGATATTTTTAAATCACTTTTACATTGCAATGTTTCACTAAAACTGTCCTGTACGTATAATATCATACCGAAATTTGCAACCATATTTCTGAACCTTTGACCTCTATTTCAATCTATTCTGAATTATAATTATACCGTTTTACATTGCAAAAAGTTTAATACAATCTTTGTATTTAAATTACATGCCAAAGGCCCACGGAGATAGTGCGAATGAACTTATTGCATTTTGAATGTTATCTTTCGTTTGATAAATGACTTTACACTATATATACAAGTGTGTAAATATTGATATGTTATACAGTGAAAATTGATACCTATACTAAGGAATTACACTAATAAAAATCTTTTTCCCCCCTCCAAAATTTTCAAATTTTCCCTGGAAATGCATCTGTCCCCAAATTGACATTCATCCCCCAAAAGCATTCAAAAAGCACTTTTAAAAAATTTTATTAAAAGATGTTAATTAAAATATACCTTGGCAAAAACAAAGCTATCCGATTGCCCTGGGAAAGACCATAGTGCCCACTAAACCTTTCCGAATAAAATGCCCTGGTTATAGAAATACCGGGGGTCTGTAATCAGCAAATAGTAAACTAATAAAGGGTCAAAAGAACAAATACGTTTTGAAAAAAACCTGAATACGTGGGGTTTTTTATAATTTTGAAATTATTTTTAACACATGATAAAACTATAACCGAACCGGGGGAACGTAACCCATAGTAAATGATGTTTACTTACAAGTTTTGTAAACATCATTGTGCAACACTATTCTTTAGTATTTTTTATAACCTTTATCCCTTTTTTATATTTTTAAAAGTCAATTATTTTTAATTATTTTGTACCATTGCCCAAAAACTGAAACTATTAAATTGAAATCTATATATTAAAAATTTTAAGAAAAAAAAATTATTACTGACTCTTATTTGCAATTTAATGAGGGGGGGATTTACAATTGACGATACCTCGGTTATTGTATCATTTTTCCTTCCACACATTGATGGCGACAAGGGAAAATTTTAATGGCTTGGATCGTATCCAGACAGGGACCAATACTGTACTGAAAGTTAAATTTTGGGGGAATTTAAAAAATCAATCGGAGCCCAAAAAGTCTGTAAACAAGCAAAAGTTATGGTCAATTTTTGCTAATTTTCCTTTTTCTCCTTTATTGAGAAAACGATAGGGAATATGAATGATTTATGTAATAAGCAGGGCCAACGCTTATGGCAATAGATGATTACTATTGCTTTTGAGACCAGAAGTTTAAAGGTCACCCTGGTCTTGACCACTAAACGCCTTTTCATACAGCCAAAAGATTTTGTGTGGATGTTGCTTTATTACTAAAAGATGACCCTTTTGATTTTGAGGTCAGAAGGTAAACAGTCCGAGGCCATGATCACTAGAGAACTTGTCCGGCCAATAACTAAAGAATACTGGCCTTACAGTCCTACGAAATTAGTGTGTTGGCTCGTGATGAAGAGAAGCTGGTCCCTATTGATTGGAAGTCAGTGGTCCTAGTCACCTAGACTTTCTAGTTCCGGGTTACGTTGTTGTTTTGGTTTTACGGCCTGGACAACACAATTTAGGTTAAAAAAATGGCGCCCAAACAGGAATGATGATTTTTGCTAACATCGGCTGTTACAAACAAAGCAAACTAGGGAGATGCATTAACCCCATTAATTCGGTCCCATTTATTCGCCTGCAATTTTGATGCTTCTACCGTAAGGCAATCTCCCAGCCCACAAGGAACAGAAAGCTTTGTCTGACTGTTCCTATAATGTTTTGGTGTGGATGTTGTTAATTACTTGAGTAGATGACACCCACTAAGATTAAGTCAATGGGTCAAGATCACAGTGTAGAAAACTTTCCCTATCAATCACTTGTAGGTCTTTTAAACTTGCCCATGGCCAGTGAATGCCATCTAATAAATTTGAAGTTTTAGATCAAAGGTTAAAATTCACAGCGATACTTTCTGGTCTTATATTTTGCTTGAGAAAGTAAAGTTTATAAATCCTTGTAGGGAAATGATCCATGACCTGTAAGAGATTCCTATCGATGTCCAGGTCATTAGGCCAAGGTCACAGTGACACATGAATTGTGTCTATTAGAGATAGTAAAAGACTTATGAAGCTTATTAGTTAAAAAATTATTGTAAAAATTGTGACAGCAAATGAAGTTTGGACACAAGTGCCCTGTGGCTATGGACACATTTCTTGTTTGTGTAACACTCACACTCCTCGAGTCACATCACGTGTTTAGTTTCCATCTTGGGATGTATTAAGTAGACCCTCGATGGCCGTTTATACATCACTACCAACTGGGAGACTTCGTTCCTTATCGTAATTATAATGGCCATTATAATCACACTGGTGTATACACCATCAAAGAGTTTAATAAGTTATAATTATCATGTGGGCAACACAAAGGTGGAGAATAAAATACAAAAAATACAATAAGCATAGTGGGCAACACAAAGGGGAAGAATAAAACACAATAGCAATAAAATAAAAGTATTGCTATATTTAATGATTTAACAAAAAGAAATACTCTACAGAGTACATTATATAAAGTTATACAAGAATATTTCTAATGTCACAAACTTGTCCACCATCGTAAATTATACGGTTTAAAATCATTTATAAATCAAGCCAAATTAACATTTAACATTACCAAGATCATATTCTTGTTTATAAATGCTAAACTATAATTATAAAACATATTAAACGAAAGGATAATATTAATTTCCTGAACCAAAATACTGAGCTATTTAATTTATTATTGTTATTACTTCCCTTTATTATATGAGAAAAGA
Source organism: Ruditapes philippinarum (assembly GCF_026571515.1). Lineage (NCBI taxonomy): Eukaryota > Metazoa > Mollusca > Bivalvia > Venerida > Veneridae > Ruditapes > Ruditapes philippinarum. Next base: position 91,285 of record NW_026858005.1, read on the forward strand.
ATATTCGTTTTATTCCTATTTTTAATACCTAAAACATACAGACCACACATGTACGGAAAGTTTAAACAACCATTCTACTGAAAGAACAGTGGTTTCTGTTTTCTCAAGCAATTTTTCAATTGAAGTACAATGTAAGAAAACCTTAGTTTTTTCAGGTATGTTGTATAAATATATCCCAGTTGAAAAAATGAAAGTTAGTATTCACTACAAGAGATGCAAAGTTGTATTTGACGTAGCCATGTTAGGGCATGCCCAGCTTTGACTTTCAAACTGCTAGTTATTATATAAAGTGGTATAAATAGATAATATTGAACATCCAACAGTAACTCCGTATACGCTGGTCAGATTTTACCATTGCTGGTATAACTTTATTCTTATGGCATAGGCTAGTCATTGACAACCTAGAGGTACATTTGTGTACATCATATTATTATTTAATACAAAAAAAAGTAAACTAAATGAGCTCCACTGAGGTTCCCAAAAAAATTTAATTTGAAATTCTTACATAGATTTTAATAGGACATTTAAAATGAACAAATATGCAAAAGATAACACAAAAATATACTCAATTTAAATTTAAAATGATTTTATGTGACATTCTTTGTCCGATTTGAATTTAAAGTGTTTGGTCTGCGCTTACATCAAATGATTCACAAATCTATATTTCCAGTTACATTTATGGCAAGGAAACCTGATGAGTCCTTTAAAGGTGTTGGCAAATCTGCATGTTATTGCTTCAAGTATATTAACCTTTTCCCTT